>NC_045556.1:30779045-30836545 GCF_009769535.1 Thamnophis elegans
CGACAGCAGAAGAGACTGGGGACCCAGTCAGGGGCATGGAAGGCCTGGGTCTCGCCGGTTCCAGCAACCCAGGCTGCCATACCACTACTGGTTCAGCCAAACCGATCTGAATCGGCAAGCACCCAACCACTGCCCTGCTGGCATGTAAAGGGTGTGTTTATTTTTTATTTTTAAATTTTATTTACAAACATGTAAAATACACATACACAAAACTTAGACGTACACCACATTTACACAATACAATGCAAACAGGAGCTTCCTGTTCTTTCTAATAGAAATTACTAATCGATATCGCTCACCTTATATAATATAAGGTTTATAAGATTATATAATATAATCCCCTTCTATTGTATTTCATTTGTATTTCACCATTCTTAACCCTCTTATCTTACTCCTCTGTCTGCTATATTGGCTGATTACCTCTAGTAAGTTTAAATCACTTGGATACATATATATGTGTTAATTCTCCTTAACTACTATTTTTGGCCTTTGTTGTCTTCCTTCATTGATTCTTGTTTCTTTCCTCCATCCCATATCTGGTAGTATTCTGTTTCTTCTTCTCCCTGGATTTCTTTTGTTAATTTGTCCATTTCAGCACAGTCCATAACCTTTCTTATTATTTCATTTTCGCTTGGAATTAATTTGTTTTTTCCATTTCTGGGCGAAGGCAATCCTTGCCACTGTAATTATATGTAATATTAATAACTGAATTTCTTTTTTATATATATTTCACAGCCATTATTCCTAATAAAAAAAACTTCAGGGCGTGTTTATATTTGTGACCTGAGTTTTTATTCCCCCCATCTCTCCAAGGGCGCTCGAGGTCCTGACGGAACACCAGGTGAATCAGGGCCCCAAGGTCCGAAGGTGAGTCATTTCCCCCCTTCCCCCAATCAAAAATGGAGAGTCATTGTTGAGCACGTGCCACAGTTGGCCCGTTCAATTGCTGGAAGACCTTTCCATGCTTCTGTGCCAGGTTACAGAAATCACGCACAGGAAGCATGAACATGGAATGTCTTTGCTACTCCTGGCATTCTGTGTCCGATGATTTGATTTATTACTAAGTACAGTTGCAAGAACTGGGCATGGCTAGTCTAGTGAAGAGATGGACCAGGGGAGACAGGAGAGCAGTTTTCTAATACTCAAGGGGCTGTCCCAGAGAAGGACAGGGTCAAGCTATCCTCCAAACCACCAGAAGCTAGATTTAGATTAGATTTAGATTTAATTTATTTGTATGCCGCCCTTCTCCGGGAGGGACTCAGGGCGGCGAACAACTCAAAAGGGGAAAGGGGATACAAACACAATACAATACACATAGAGAAGGAACAATGGATGGAAACTGATCAAGGAGAGAAGCAACCAAGAATAAAGAGAAATTTTCTGGCAGGGAGAACAATCAACCCATGGAACAGAAGTTGCCTTCGGAAGTTTGGGGAGCTTCATCCCTGGAAGCTTCAAGAAGAGACTGGAAGCCATCTGTCAGAAATGGTAAAGGGCCTCCTGCTTGAGCAGGGGGTTGGACTAGATGACCTACAATGTCCTTTCCAACTTTGGTATTCTGTATTCAATGGAAAGCTTGCCACCCCATTCCAGGGGAAGGATACTGCAAAATCCCCATTCCCTCCCTCCTCCAGGGGAAGGATACTGCAAAATCTCCATTCCTTCCCCACTCCAGGGGAATGATATTGCAAAATCCCCATTCTCTCCCCACTCGGGGGCCAGCCAGAGGTGGTATTTGCCGGTTCTCCAAACTACTCAAAATTTCTACTACCTGTTCTCCAGAACCTTTCAGAACCTGCTGAATTTCACCCCTGCTTCGAAGGTCTTGTAGTCCAACCTCCTGTTCAAGGAAGGAGACCTTATATCATCTCAGTCAAATGCTTGTCCAGTCTGTTTTTGAAAGAATCCGGTGACGGATCTTAGAATCCATGCGCTACAAAGCTCCAGGGGACAGGAATAACAGTCCCGATACTTCTACAGAGCACAAAGAGTAAGGAAGTCATTCTTCCTTGCCAAACACAGAGGCCGAGTTTTAGTATTTCCTTCCGCACAGACTGAGCAAAGACTGGCCCATGTTCTCGACACAGCTTCCCATTTCTCCACATGCTCCATTAGGGAGAAAAATTGGCCCAGAACTCCCCTCCATGATGTCCTAGTTGGTTGCATGCAGGATTTTTAACATTTTTGCAAGAAGGCAAGGCAAGGAAGAGGGGTCTGGATACTAAATTTGTCCTTTAGACTTTGGCCAACTGGGAGAATTCCACCATGTGTCTTTTTTTCCCCATCGTCTTTCATTGTAGAGTGGATTTTCTCTCGGCTCTTTGGTAGAATGGCCAGATGGAAAAGGGAAGAAAAACGAACCTTTCCTGCATTAAAAAAAAAACCTCTCTCTTTTGTTATGATCTTATTAACAGGGCCTCCCAGGTAACCCAGTAAATCAGGATTGGACGGCCAAGAGGTACGTTCAGTATTTTTTGAAGGGCATCTAAAAGTCTTTGAGATGTTTATGGTATCTTCTCAGGACTCGCTCTGATCTTCCTCCTCAATTCAAATCTTTGTGTTGTAGGGACAGGTCGGCGAAATGGGAGAGACCGGATCTCGTGGCTTCCCTGTAAGTCCATCCTTTGTCTTGCTGTTGTGTGCCGCCAGCAGAGCTGGCAGCAGATTCAGACAGTGAAGAGGTTGGGGAGGAACCTGGGCCAGTCCTGAAGTCTGGGGAAGGCTCTGTGTTGGAGGTAGAGAGGGGGCCAGGGCCGTCTGACAATTATCAGCTGCCTTCAGAGTCAGACATCAGTGAGGCAGAAGAACAGCTGGAGCCTGTTCCAGTGTGCGCATGCACAGAGCTGCCAGATGAAGGGAACAGCTAAAGAACAGGAGTTCGACTTGGGAGTAAAGCCACAGGTGGATGGTAATGGCCCCTCCCAGAGGAAATAAAAGAGGAGCGAAAGAGGAGTGGAGTTTGCAGGAGAGACAATTAGTTCATTCCTGCATTCTTGCCAAGTATTGCAACGTCTGAAAGATATCGGCCTGGCCACTCTCCAAGCCTGATCAAGGTCGGGAATTGGGAACTCTCTTGAAAGATTGCAGGAGAGGAAAGACTTTGCTGGAGAGGAATTCACTGTACATTAAATAAAAGGGGTTTATCGGGATGAGGACTGGGCTTCCTGCTTCTGGGAGAGCCTAGGTCATAACAAGAAGAATTAATACCCTGCTTCCCTGATAATAAGACCTCCCTGGATAATAAGCTCATTTGGGCTTTTGAGCGCATGTGCTAAAATAAGCCCTCTCCCCCAAATAAGCCCTCTGCAAAAATATTGCAACACAGCAGCAGCCATGAAGTGACCACGCTCGCTGCTCCTACACCTCAAAAATAATAAAACCTCCTTGAAAATAAGGTCAATTGCTTATTCTGGGGGGTCAAAAGAAAATAAGACTTATTGTCTTATTTTGGGGAAAACATGGTATGTTATCAGAGACAGTAACAGAGAGAATCCATATGAGATTATTTCCACCATTTATGGCCTTTGATCCAAGCTAGTAAAGTTGAATTAGGGAGGGATTTTCCCCCCTTCCTTTAATTGCCATTTTCCTCCTCCTCCTCCTCCTCCTCCTCCTCCTCCTCCTCCTCCTCCTCCTCCTCTTCCCCTTCTTTCTCTTCCCCTTCCCCTTCTTCCCCTTCTTCCTCCTTCCTCCTTTTCTTCCCTTGTCTCTTGATTTCTGATTTTCAACCTCCCTTGGGAAGCTTCTTCCACTTCTGTATGACTTTGGAATTTTTAAATTTTATTTTATTTTTTAAAAAGTTATCATGAAGTTTGTTGCCCCATGAGTTTTGCTTTATTCGCAACAAATTTTGAAAGCAAATTTCCTTTGATGATATAATTAACTTTCATGCATTATTTGTAATTATAGTGGTGGCTTGAAAAGTCATTCACTTTAAAAATAAAATAAAATCTGCCTTCTGCTCGGTTGTAAAGCTGAATTACTTAATTTGGAGGAGCGGAAAAATTGAAGGGCAATTAAATTTACAAGAGATGTTACATCTTGTTTAAAGCTTGGTCTCTTCATTGGCTTGTTTCATTGCAGGGCATTCAAGGATCTTCTGGGCCCCAAGGAGCAAAAGGACCTCCTGGAGACTTGGCAAGTAACACAAATGGACCTCTATTTTTCTCTCCACTCCTGTCCACTTTTCAACCCCACTATTGATTATTCCTATCTGAGAAGCTTGGGGAGAAGCCATGTGGAAGAACTTGAGAAGTCTTGTTCAAAGCAGCCCCAACATTGTTGCATTTCTTTCTGCTTGGTCCAGTCCCATAACATTTTGGCCAAAATGAGGTCGTCTCTGAAGGTCTTCTTTGAAGACCAGAAGAAGTCTTCTATAAAGAAGATGCATTTCTTTCTGCTTGGTCCATTCCCATAAGATTTTGGCCAAAATGAGGTCTTCTCTGAAGACAAGAAGAGGTCTTCTATAAAAAAAGATGCATTTCTTTCTGCTTGGTCCATTCCCATAACATTTTGGCCAAAATGAAGTCTTCTCTGAAGGTCTTCTCTGAAAAACCTCTTTGAAGATCTCTGAAGACGAGAAGAGGTCTTCTCTGAAGAAGCATTTTTTCCCCTGTTTGGTCCATTCCCTTAACACTTTACCCCAAATCAGGCTTTCTCTGAAGATGCCAGAAGATTCCCTTAACGTTTTGCCCAAAATGAGGTCTTCTTTGAAGATCTTCTCTGAAGATGAAAGAAGTCTTCTCCAAAGAAGGTGCATTTCTTTCTCCTTGGTCCATTCCCTTAATACTTTGACCAAAATGAGATCTTCTCATGAAGATGAGAAGAGGACTTCTCTGAAGAAGATGCATTTCTTTCTCCTTGGTCCATTCCCTTTAACATTTTGGCCAAAATGAGGTCTTCTCTTGAACCCAGCACCTATATTTGATTTAATTTGATGAAAAGCAATGAAGGAAATGCAAAGCTTACGATCCACGGAAATTGCAATTTGATTTGAAAACTTGGGAGGGAGGGTCGGAAACGATTCTGTGTACGTTGAATCTCCAGGCAATTTGTGTCCATCACTCAACCAACTCATCAGTCATGTACATTTAAGATCCTGCTCAAGAAGGCTTTGTTTGTCCTTAACTTTTCAGGGACCCCAAGGCCCACCTGGCCCACCAGGAAGTTTGGGAGAAATTGGACATAAGGTAAGATATGATTTCCACCTCCCTCTCATTTTTCTATAATTTCCTGGAATCCACCCAAGCTTTTGAGAATCCCCCCAAAAAACTGAACTGGAGGATGCACCCTGCATTAGAAAGTCTGGGAGGACAGAAGATGGTTGATATCAAGAGCAGAAGACCGGAAAGCTTTCTTACTCTGGAAATGAACAATTCGCTCTTCAGCTCTTAAACTCTGGGTAAAAAAAGAAGCAATCTCATTGCTTCTCTCCAGCATGTTCTGGGTTGGGTCTTCTTCTCTGTTTATTTGTCTTCCTTCCTCCTCCTCCTCCAGGGACCTCCTGGTGCAGCGGGACAAAGAGGGCTTCCAGGAGAACCTGGCATGAAGGTAAGGGAGAGAGAAGATCTTCCCTTCTCTTTAGGTGACCAAGACTCATGTTTCTGTTATGCCAGTGTCATGACGCTGGGTATGTTGTGGTTGATGACCAAGGTCATGGTGGTATGAAGGCAGAGGAAAGGGTTCCAGTTCATTTATGAGCCAAGATCTGATCCAAGAATTTGATCGTTTTTTTGATATATAAATCATGGATGGTAAGGAAGGGAGAGAGAAAGGAAAGGAGGAAGGAAAGGAGGGAGTGAGGAAAGAGGAAGGGAAAGAGGGAGGAAGGAAGGAAGGGACAGAGAGAGGAAGGCAGGAAGAAAAGGAGGGAGGGAGGAAGGGAGGGAGGAAGGGACAGAAGGAGGGTGGAAGGAAGGGACAGAGGGAGGAAGGAAGGAAAGGAGAAATGAAGGGAGGAAGGAAGGGAGTGGAGGGAGGGAAGGAAGGAAGGAAGAAAGGAAGAAAAAGAAAGGGAGCAAGGAAAGAAGGATGGATGGATGGATGGATGGATGGATGGATGGATGAAAGGGTGAGAGGGAGGCAGGTGAGGGAAGAAAGAGATCACATCTTGCAGTTCTATTATGACAGTCCATTCCATTCCAAGCAATTAAATTCCGCTTCCTTCCAGCATCTTATGCTTTTCTCCTCCAGCTGCTCTGTTTGCTTTGGAAAGCCTCCCAAGCCATTGCAGGAGCTACTGTGTCTTCTGAGGGTCTCTCTTTCTCTCGCTCTCTTTCATCTCTCTTCGTCCTGCATGATGTTTATCCACCTCCTCCTTTCACCATCTCAGGAATAGAAAACCCCTTTATTTGCCTTTTCACCTCTGACAGATAGACAGACAGACTCTTGGAGAGCAAGCTCATGTTTCAAACAGGAAGTGGTTTGTTTTTTCCATCTGTAGGAGAAATGTGTAAAAACTGTGTATGCTCATGGCAAATCTAGACAGCATACTACAAAGCAGAGACATCACCCTGCCAACAAAAGCGCATCTAGTCAAGGCTATGGTTTTCCCAGTTGCAATGGATGGCTGTGAAGGTTGGACCATAAGGAAGGCTGAGCTCCAAAGAATGGAGGCCTTTGAACTCTGGTGCTGGAGAAGACTCCTGTGAGTCCCTTGGACGGCAAGGCCATCCAACCGGTCGGTCCCAGAGGAGATCAACCCTGTTCTTTGGAAGGCCAGATCCTGAAGAGGAAACTCAAAGACTTTGGCCACCTGATGAGACGGAAGAAGGACTCCCTGGAGAAGAGCCTCATGCTGGGAACGACGGAGGGCAAAAGAAGAATGGGACGACAGAGAAGGAGGTGATTGGATGAAGTCACCGAAGCAGTCAGCATGAGCTTAAATGGACTCCAGGGGATGGTAGGGGACAGGAAGGACTGGAGGAGGAGGAGGAGGGGGGGGAGGAGGAGGAGGAGGAGGAGGAGGAGGAGGAGGAGGAGGAGGAAGAAGAAGAAGAAGAAGAAGAAGAAGAAGAAGAAGAAGAAGAAGAAGAAGAAGAAGAAGAAGAAGAAGAAGAAGAAGAAGAAGAACAACAACAACAACAACAACAACAACAACAACGTGGCTGGGTGGAATCACCAAAGCGGCATGAGCTTAAATGTTGTTCTTTTTCCTCTGCTGACCAGAAGTCTGGTTCCCTCACCATAGACTCTGCTCCTAGCACAGCCTCCTTTTTCCTCTGCTGACCAGAAGTCTGGTTCCCTCACCATAGAGTCTCCTCCTAGCATGGCATCCTTTTCCCTCTGCTGACCAGAAGTCTGGTTCCCTCACCATAGAGTCTGCTCCTAGCACGGCATCCTTTTTTCTCTGCTGACCAGAAGTCTGGTTCCCTCACCATAGAGTCTGCTCCTAGCACGGCCTGCCTAAAAACCGAATTTCAGATATCCTCCTTAGCAACTGGTCTTCACACATGTTCTTCCCTCTTCTTAACATGTCTTGAAAGCTAACTTCAAAAATGTCTTCTCTTCTTCTAGGGTGATCTTGGTCCACTGGGGATTTCTGGAGAGCAAGGATTGGTTGGCCAACGGGTAAGTTGAAAACTATCCTATGAGAGCAGTCTTCCAATATCTCAGGGGCTCCCACAAAGAAGAGGGAGTCAAGCTATTTTTCAAAGCACCTGAAGGCAGGACAAGAAGCAATGGGTGGAAACTGATTAATGAGAGAAACAACCTACAACTAAGGAAAAATTTCCTGACAATGAGAAGAATCAATCAGTGGAACAACTTGCCTCCAGAAGTTGTGAATGCTCCAACACTGGATGTTTTTAAGAAGAGATTGGACAACCATTTGTCTGAAGTGGTGTAGGATTTCCTGCCTGAGCAGGAGGTTGGATTAGAAGACCTCCAAGGTCCCTTTCAATTCTGTTATTCTATATTCTATTTTATCCATGTCCCTCTTCCTCTAACTGCATGGACATGTTGACATTTATTGTCCCAATAAGATATATGGATTTTATAATGGTTCTGAAATAACTGGGAAGTCCTTGATGTTCTCCAAGTGTGGTGGTTATCTTGCAGATGTTTCATGACCCAACTAGATAACATCATCATTGTTGGTGAGTGTGGGCTTTGCTCCCAGGGATGATGATGATGTTCCCTAGTTGGGTCATGAAACATCTGATAGGAAGCCACCAAGCCCAGAGACCACCAAGGACTCCACAGTTCAACCCTGAGCTATGTAGCTTCTCTTCCATTTGTTCTGAAGTAAGCTCCCATCTTCTGCCAAATTTGATTTCATCCATCAAAGGTCCAGGTCAACAAATATTAGACATTGAAGGGAGGTTCATTTTGAGCAGAGGTCGGTTCCAAATGAAGGGATGGGGTTTGCTAATGGTGAATTGAAGTTTTTCGCTAATGGTGAAGAACGTCAAGACGTGAGATCAAGCCTTGTTGTGAATGATGGCACCTTCCAATGCCATCATTCGACTCTGAAATGTTCATTCAAAGGAAATTAATTTGAGAGTACAGCAATTCTGGGAAGGCAGAAGGAATGACCTGACCCAACATAGAACTTCTAATGATCTTTCCATGTTTCTTATAAGGGAGAACCTGGTCTTGAAGGAGACAGTGGCTTAGCGGGACCAGATGGACTCAAGGTATCTTGCTTTTCTTCCCTTCTTCTGATTGGTTTAGACCCTGGTCCTGTTTCTCTGACTCACACTTCCCCCAAGGTCTTCTCCTGTGTAGGATGAATCTGAAAAAACAAATTTTCTTCTTAGAAGAGTTCCTTCTGGAAGCTCCGCTTCCTTTTTCGTTAGACTCTTGAGATTACAGGAACTCAAGTTTTTCCATTCCAGGAGAAGAAAAAGTCAATCTACAACACCCTTGTCTTATTTATTTTTTAAATCCTCCTCTAATGTCACTCCAGCCAGGTATTCTGCTGTAGGATCACTCAAGAGTAGATCGAGAAGAATCCCATTTTAAGAGAACTCTCTGGTTTTCCTTTCTTCTTTTTTTTGCTTTCCTTCACTTCAGATGGATTTCATCTCTGAAGGTCTTCGCGGGTAGAAAAACCTGCATCTCCAGGATCCAAGATCTAACTATGTGTACCTTTTTTAATTGGGACACGGTGGCTCAGTGGCTAAGACGCTGAGCTTGTCGATCAGAAAGGTCGGCAGTTCGGCAGTTCGAATCCCGAGCGCCGCGTAATGGACTGAGCTCCCATGACTCATCCCAGCTTCTGCCAACCTAGCAGTTCGAAAGCACGTAAAAAATGCAAGTAGAAAAACAGGAACCACCTTTGGTGGGAAGGGAACAGCGTTCCGTGTGTCTCCGGCATTGAGTCATGCCGGCCACATGACCACGGAGACGTCTTCGGACAGCGCTGGCTCTTTGGCTTTGAAACGGAGATGAGCACCACCCCCTAGAGTCGGGAACGACTAGCCCAGATGCGCGAGGGGAACCTTTACCTTTTTTAAATGAAATGTGCAGGGAATTTTTGTACATTCCATTTCGCTGAGTCTGTGGATCCAGCAGTGAAATCTTCTTCAGTTTTCTTGGGTTAGAGATGTAAGACTTCTCTGTTTTGGCCATTGGAATCTTTTCTTATATTTCTACACACATGTAAATGAGAACATGGTGAATTCCAGAGGAAGAAAAAAGTAACGGCTGTCATCTTTCTTCCTGAACAAATGGAAAAGTGTGTTACCCATTTGTCTCTTTCAGGGTGACAAAGGACAACCAGGCCCAGAAGGGGAACGTGGGGAGAAAGGACAAGGTGGGATGCAAGGAAAAGAAGGGGCTCCTGGCGTTCCTGGAACCCCGGGTGTCCGAGTAAGTATGAAAAGTTGGTTGATGTTCCTTCTGCCTTGTTGGAATCACATGAAGCATTGGTGGAGATGCCATGCTGTGATAGAGAAATGCCTTGTATGTCCAATCACACTTGGCCAATAAAGAATATTATCTTCTCTTCTCTTCTCTTCTCTTCTCTTCTCTTCTCTTCTCTTCTCTTCTCTTCTCTTCTCTTCTCTTCTCTTCCCTTCCCTTCCCTTCCCTTCCCTTCCATTCCATTCCATTCCATTCCATCCATTCCATTCCATTGTTTATTCCATTCCATTGTCCATTCCATTCCATATTCTACTCTGCTCTGCTCTACTCTACTACATTCCATTTTCCATCCCATCCCATCCCATCCCTCTGCTCTGCTCTGCTCTGCTCTGCTCTGCTCTGCTCTGCTCTGCTCTACTCTACTCATGTCTCTTGGGATTTTGTGAGCTTTGCGAAGGGAGATCATGGCATTGCCAAATGCCGGAAGGTTGATTTATCCTCTCCCCATCTCCAATTGACTTAGGAATTAAACTGATCTCTACTGAAATCTCCCATGGTTTCCTCAGAGGTTTTTTTAAATCTGTGGTTGATCTATTGATCTAAACTAGGGTTCTCGAAAGTAGACAATATCAATCCTAATTGGGTCTTTCCAGGGGGTTGATAAATATCCCGGGGTCAAAAGGGGTTCTGTAAATGTCAGTGGGTCATCAATAAGCAATTGATAAATGATGGAAGCTTGATTGATTGGGTTCAATTAATCTTTTGGGGTCTCTTTAGAGCTTCATACTAGACTCTAACTTTGAAGGCTGGCAGGGAGATGACATTACCTAAGGATAGATGGTCAGCCAGTGGCTTTCAGTGGTCATTACTAATAGTGTTGTGGCCTGGAAGTGGGCAGCACCAGCAGATTCGGACAGTGAGGAGGTTGGGGAGGAACCTGGGCCAGTCCTGGAGTCTGGGGAAGGCTCTGATAAGGGCTCTGTGTCGGAGGCAGAGAGGGGGCCAGGGCTGTCTGAGAGTTATCAGCTGCCTTCAGAGTCAGACATCAGTGAGGCAGATGAACAGCTGGAGCCTGTTCCCTGTGCGCATGCGCAGAGTTGCCAGACGAAGGGAGCAGCTAAAGAACAGGGGTCGATTTGGGAGTAAGGCCACAGGTGGACGATGAATGGCCCCTCCCAGAGGAAATAAAAGAGGAGCGAAAGGGGAGTGGAGTTTGCAGGAGACCATTAGTTTGCTTAATCGGTTCGCGACTCTCCCAGGCTCCTTGCCAAGTTCTGCAGAGATTTCCCTGGCAGCTCTCCAAGCTAGATAAGGTCTGTGACTGTAAATCTTCCCTTGAAAGACTTTGCTTGATGTGAACGATCAGAATTCAGAGCAAATTAATAAAAGGGTTTTTTGTCAGGAAAAGGAGTTTGCTTCAGGCTCTTGGGAAGCCTCGGTCAGAACAAGTAGTAGCACCAAGAATTGAAGTATTTATTAAATTATTTTCATGAAATAAATATTTGGTGGTCCATGAACAGTCTAAAACTTCATGAAGTGGGGGGTGATGAGCCAGAGAATTTGGGGACCCCTGACCTACCCTTTAAAGTTACACTAAATTTTCCCAAACTCTACAGCTTGCAAAAATGGAGGGTTCCCCCCCCCCCCAAAGGGTACCTTTGTGCCTCTTGTGTCAACACTATCTTCTCTCCTTGTAAGCCGATAACCCTGAAGTTCTCGTGAAATGTGCGTTTAATCAGAACTGGATGCAGTTCTTTAGAATTCTAATCCGGATGGTGGGAAGAAGCTCTAGGTGGATTTGCTCCTAAAAAAACCGCCTCAAACCACAGGTTTCCCCCACTTTCCCCGAAAGCCAAGACAAGGAATGCTTCAAAACGTACACGCATGCCATTCGAAGTACGACGGAGTTATACAGCCTTATTCAAGAGCTTTTTGAATGGAGGCTGTGTCCTCTGTGCCAAATGGGCCGTGGCATGCGTTGATTTTATTTTTAAATGCAAAAAAAAGAGGAGCCCATATAATTCAGCTGGCTCGCAACCGCCGTCCTTCATTGTTATTGTTGGTGGGGTGACAGCGTGGTCTCCAATTTTAGGAATAGAATGCTGAAAAAAGCCAAGCCTTCAGATTAGTTTGCATATGTGCTAAACCAGGGGTGTCAAACTCGATTTCATTGAGGGTTGTGTCAGGGTTGTGTTTGACCTTGGGCATGCGGCTCTCTTTAGCTCTGTTTTTGCAGGCAGAGGCACCGTGAGCCAGTCCTTCGCCGTTTCCGGGGCCGCCAGATCTAAGTACCCCATGTGCCAAATGCGGCCCGTGGGCCTTGAGTTTGACACCCTAAACAATAAGGACTCCCTCCAATGGGGTATGATTGCTGGTGATTTGATGGAGATGACTATGTTGTTTTTTTTACAGCAAGAATATGCATCCACCTCATCTTTGTTTGTAACTTCTTGACATTCTGCCAGCCACTGTATTTTTCGGAGTATAAGACGCACCTTTTTCCCTCAAAAAAAGAGGCTGAAAATCTGGGTACATCTTATACACTGAATACAGCATTTTTTTGCCTCCAGAAACCCTGCGCTCTTCACCAAAATGGCTGTGCATAGCTTTTAGGAGGCTTTCAGAGAGCTCCTGGGGGCTCTCTGAGCAGAAATGAGCAAGAAACGAGCTATTTTATTCTCAATTTTACACCCCCCCCCAGCTCCTAGGAGGAGTCTATAAGCCTCCTAAAGGCTATCCGTGACAAAAAACAGGCCCGTTTTTGCAGAAAATGGGCCATTTTTTTTGCTTGTCCCCCCCAGGCGGACTCTACAAGCCTCCTAAAAGCTATTCATGCATTTTGGGGGGAAAAAAACTGGGCCCGTTTTTGTAAAAAAACGGACCATTTTTGGGAGGTTTGCAGAGTGCAAAAACCTTTGTCTCTTCAAAACCTTGGTGCTTCTTATACTCTAGTGCATCTTATACTCCGAAAAATACAGTATGTATTCATCAAAAGTTGTCAGGCTGGCCACAACTTACACCTCTACATAGAAATGTTCCTTGGCTCCATTTGTTGAGAAAGGCATAGTTTTATGATAGGTCAAGGCAGTGGTGGAATTCAACCAGTGTTAACAACTGGTTCACTGAGTGTGTGCACAGTGGGTTTGAAAACAGCTCAAAAACTTACCTTGTACTGCAGCCGCGATGAGTAAAACAGCTGAGGCACAGCAATTCGTTCTGTCGCGCCTATCAGCTGGGCTTCAAACAAAGGAAATATAGGCCAGTAAAGCGCAGGGGCAGGCAGGCAGGCAGGCACTCTTGATCATTGGAGTGAACCGGTTCGCTCTTAGCTGATCGTCGGAGCCACCCCTTCACCAGAACTGGTCCGCAAGGCTTAGCAACAGTCTTTCAGAGGAATGTTTATCAACACGAACCTTATCTCATTTGGAGAGCTGCCAAATAACTAGTTTCCCAGTGCAGGGCAAAGCAAAACTTGGCACAGTCACAAACATAATTTTTCACTCTTGAAACAACTGAATGAACAAATTGTTTCCTGTAAAGGCCCCCTCCCCGTTCCCTCCTCTTTTGTTTCCTATGGGAGGGGCCAATCACCTCCAAGGTATGGCTTTACTCCTAAATTGACCCTGCTTTCTTAGTTGTTCTTGTCTTCTGGAATCTTTTTGCATGCGCATACTGGGAACAGGCTCCAGCTGTTCCTCTGCCTCACTGCTGTCTAGCTCCCTCTCTGCCTCCAACACAGAGCCCTTGTCTCAACTTTCCTCAACCCCCAGGACTGGCCCATGTTCCTACCAAACCTCCTCACTGTCTGACTCTGCTGCCAGCTCCACTGGCTGCCGGCGGACCACAACACAAGGTGTGTCATCAGTCACACTCTCCAATGAAGCAAGTTCGCAGGTTGTAGAGATCACTCCCCTCTGGCCACTATGGGTTACCCCAGAGACAACCTTGACAAAGATAAGCCTGGAATGTGCTTTTGGTTTGACTGACATGCTGCCTCTCTGCAGCTGCAAAGTTTGTTTTCCCATCCTCCTTGCCTATGGCAACTCGAGAGCAGGCCAGGGTTGCTTTGCAAGTTGACATTCTATACATCTTGCCACAAGGAACCCTGGTTTTTTTCCCCTTACTCCCTCTGTAGATGACTGAATGAGCTAACAAACCAGCCAAGCCAGGCTGAAGCTTTTCAATGGTGCTCTATTTTCAAGTGTACTTTTTTCATAATAAGCTGCCTTCGTGTGCCACGAGTATGAACTAATCTGATTTTTGCAGTTCCAGGAAAATAATTGTCAAATTGGCCAATAATGAAACACATCATGCAGGGGAAAAGGGATTTTTGCTATTTCTTCGTAGCAAGGATACAGGGGAGCGGTGGCTCAGTGGCTAAGACGCTGAGCTTGTCGATCAGAAAGGGCTGCAGTTTGGCGGTTTGAATCCCTAGCACCGCGTAACGCAGTGAGCTCCTGTTACTCGGCCCAGCTTCTGCCAACCTATCAGTTCGAAAGCATGTTAAAAATTGCAAGTAGAAAAATAGGAACCATCTTTGGGTTGGAAGGTAACAGCATTCTGTGCACCTTTGGCGTTTAGTCATGCCAGCCACATGACCACGGAGACGTCTTCGGACAGCGCTGGCTCTTCGGGTTTGAAATGGAGATGAGCACCGCCTCCTAGAGTCAGTAACAACTAGCACATATATGCAAGGGGAACATTTATCTTTTACCTTGTAGCAAGGAAGGGAGCTTTCTTCTTCCTCACTTATTTACGGAGTTCAGGATGGACCATCTGAAGATCTTTGAGGAACCCCAACATCTTCCTAACCTCTTCGGCCACAGAGATTGGCGTTGTTTCTGTTTTCTCCCGCTAGACTTCTTCTATAAGTCACAGAGTTCTCCTTGTGACAGGGAAGGAGGTGGAGGCAGGCTTGGCATGGTACGCTGGCAGTGAGACCCGTCGTTTACAAAACATAATTTCTGTTTTTGCTTGCTGCGGTTTGGGGTGATGAATGGATAAGCAAAGCGGTGGAGACAGGAGTCAAATTATGCAGCTGAGGGCGAGGGGGCGAAATCAAACTGACTCCAGTTTTGTAGCTGTCTCATTTTCTAACTTTCATGTCCTTTTTTCTCCCTGTTTCTTCCAAATGGATGTGTTGTTTTTTTTTTTTTTTGATTCAGTTATGAGGCTAGCCTACAGATCTTTCAAGCGTGTTCACTCCTTGGAAATCTCCCACCGTAGTAGGTTTTTTTTTTTAAGTCAAGGACTGTGGCCAGAAATTTTGCTCAAGCCGATGAAAATGGCTTTCCCATCTGCCTATTGCTTGTGGAAGTTCACTTTGGGTTAGTTCCCGTGAAAAAAATTAGGGAAGACATTAAAACTTTGGGGCATTCCTAGCCAGGATAGGATGGACTGGGATGTTGAAGTTGGTTTCTTGACAATCCCATGGTTGTGAAAAAAAAAAATAGCAGCCAAATAATAGTTACCATATTTTTCAGAGTATAAGACACACCCTTTTCCGCCCCCCCCGAAAAAGAGGGTGAAAATCTGGGTAAGTCTTATACATTGAATACATAATTTTTGGCCTCCCAAAATCCTACCCATGCGCATCCCGTTTTTCGCAAAAATGGATGCGCAGAGGGTTTGGGAAGCCTGCAAAGTGCTCCTGGGGATTTGGGAGGGCAAAAACGGGCAAAGAACAGGCTGTTTTTTGCTCGTTTTTGCCCCTCAGCCCCCAGGAGCACTCTACAAGCCTCCCAAAGCCTATGCATGCCCCCTTTTTTTGCAAAAAAGGGGGCAGTTTTGGGGAAAAAGGGGCCATTTTTTGTTCTTTTTTGCCCCTCCAGCTCCCAGGAGCATTTTGCAGGCCTTTCAAACTCTCTGCATGCTCCGTTTTTCATAAAAAAACGAGGCATGCAGAGGGTTTGGGAGGCCTGCGGAGTGCAAAAACTTTTTTTTAATTTACCTCTTCAAAATCCTGGTGCATTTTATAGTCCAAAGAATATGGTAAATCTGAGACATGAGTAAGTCGAATCTCTCTCTTATTTGACCATGTTTATATTTCGAATGTGTACGGTGTCTAGGATAGATCTAAAGTCATCAAGAAAAAGTAGACAGGTCTTCAGAATCTTGGTGAAGGTGTCCAACATGTTTTTCACTTCTGCTTCAGGTGACCTTCTCCAACTATCCTTCAGATGTGTTTAAAAGAAACCATCCCAAGCTTTGAGAAGCCGTTGCCTAGCGCAACGTAAGGTCACAGATTCAATTGTAGAATAAGAGAGTTGGAAAGGACTTTGAAGGTCTTTTAGTCCAATCCCTTGCTGAGCAGCAGACCCTATCCCAAATAACTCTTATCTTCTTCTGCTCATCCATGAAATGCCAACTTGTGGAGACCTTTAGAAAGGTTTCCAAATCCACGTGAAGATGAGGAAGAAAACCGTATTATTAAGGCAGCTGAGTCAAACTCAATTTCATTGATGGACCATTCGGGGCCGGCCAGATGTGGTTGATTGGGTAGGTGTGTCCAACTCAGTGGGCATGTCCAGGCTGACACCTCTCCAAACTGCTGGCCTGATCTTTCTTCTTTGCGTTGGGTAGACCAGGACGACTCTGTGGGCCGGATCCAACCACATCATGATTCAGATCTGTTCCATGGGCCTTCAGTTTGACACTATATTTTTCTTCTTCTTATGCCATGTCTATATTTGCAGGATACTGCAAAATCTCCATTCCCTCCCCACTCCAGGGGAAGGATACTGCAAAATCTCCATTCCCTCCCCACTCCAGGGGAAGGATACTGCAAAATCTCTATTCCCACCCCACTCCAGGGGAAGGATACTGCAAAATCTCCATTCCCTCCACACTCCAGGGGAAGGATACTGCAAAATCTCCATTCCCTCCCCACTCCAGGGGAAGGATACTGCAAAATCTCTATTCCCACCCCACTCCAGGGGAAGGATACTGCAAAATCTCCATTCCCACCCCACTCCAGGGGAAGGATACTGCAAAATCTCTATTCCCACCCCACTCCAGGGGAAGGATACTGCAAAATCTCCATTCCCTCCACACTCCAGGGGAAGGATACTGCAAAATCCCCATTCCCTCCCCACTCCAGGGGAAGGATACTGCAAAATCTCTATTCCCACCCCACTCCAGGGGAAGGATACTGCAAAATCTCCATTCCCACCCCACTCCAGGGGAAGGATACTGCAAAATCTCTATTCCCACCCCACTCCAGGGGAAGGATACTGCAAAATCTCCATTCCCTCCACACTCCAGGGGAAGGATACTGCAAAATCTCCATTCCCTCCCCACTCCAGGGGAAGGATACTGCAAAATCTCTATTCCCACCCCACTCCAGGGGAAGGATACTGCAAAATCTCCATTCCCACCCCACTCCAGGGGAAGGATACTGCAAAATCTCCATTCCCTCCCCACTCCAGGGGAAGGATACTGCAAAATCTCCATTCCCTCCACACTCCAGGGGAAGGATACTGCAAAATCTCTATTCCCACCACACTCCAGGGGAAGGATACTGCAAAATCTCAATTCCCTCCCCACTCCAGGGAAAGGATACTGCAAAATCTCCATTCCTTCCCCACTCCAGGGGAAGGATATTGCAAAATCCCATTCACTCCTGATCAGCTGGGACTCGGGAAGCAGAGAATAGATGGGGGCGGGGCCAGTCAGAGGTGGTATTTACCGGTTCTCTAAACTACTCAAATTTTCCGCTACCGGTTCTCTGGAACTGGTCAGAACCTTCTGAATACCATCTCTGGTTTTTTGCTGACATCCATGATCTTGGTTTTTTGAGGCGTTACGCTTCAAGCCATATTTCCAGATATTTCTGAGACGGTAATACCCCTGTATTAAGGGAATGAATTTCCATTGCACTCCAGCGATTCTGTTTTGTTTTATTTTTTTAGGAAAAAAATCCTAGTTGTTTGGCTTTGGTCTCTGATCTAATGAGGATCCATCTTTTTATAAAACTCTCCAATTTTCCTCTTAATATCTTCTAGTGATGCTACCATATTAACATTAAACATCATTATTCTCATCATACACATACTAACAGTTTTCATCTTAGTTTTATCTCTATCTTAATATATTTTCTACTTATTTATTAGCCTTCTTCATTTCCAAACTCCTTTTTTTTATTCTCCAACCCTTGGTAAAATATTTCCCAAATCATATAATATCCCGTTTGCTCTTTCTTCTTAATTGCTAATGTTAATCTGTTCATTTCTGCACATTGTAATATTTTCCTTATCACCACCTCTTCAATAGGAATCTCTACCCTTTTCCAATGTTGTGCAAATACAGTTCTAGCTGCGGTTAATACATGAATGATTAAATATACATTCTCTTTATTATACATTTCAGGTAGAATTCCTAGCAGAAATGTTTCTGGCTTCAACTCAATACGTTGTTGCATCATCTCTTCCAACCATGTCTTAATTTTTGCCCAATTCTTCTTTGCTTCTCCACATGTTCACCATGGATCCATCTTTTTGAGTGTTGATTTTTCGTTCCGGTCAGCTGCCTCATCCTTGACTCAGCTTTTAGGCCACGACAGTTTGATCTTCTGAACAGAAACAGAATTTTCTACTCCTTCTGTCATCTGGGGCCCAGCCTCGTATGGCAGCCTTCCTGCAGCAATTCATGAGAAGTCTCTAGCGGGAACTTCCAAGAATTTGGTTGAAGGAATGAAAGGAAAGGGGGGGGGGAACAGTACCTCAATAAATACATAAATCCTCCCTCTGTGAATCAGTGCTGGGAAATCTGGCTCTTCTTTAGGAGAAAAACAGATATCACATCTTCCTTCAGTGTGAATTGGCAGGAACCTTCGCTGCTCGTGAAAGTTGAGTCCGAGATTTGGGATGGGGAAGCTTTATCCAGCTGGCATTTGTGGGTGTGTGTTTTTTTGAGCCGGTACAAATTGGAAGAAGAGCTGTAAGATCTAGCGTGTTCTCTCCCTAGATTAGCCTAAGGGTCCCTCTCTTTTTTTTCTCTCTCTCTTTCTCTATCCTTCAATTTTTGCCTTGGAGACAATGATCCAGAATGAGTGTAGGAGGGAGGGGTGAATGCGTGACCATGAGCAGTTGCATCCATGTGTTTTCTCAGGACAGTTACTTAATCTCTGTTAAATCCATTCTCCCTCCCACTTGAAATTCTAAGGAAAGATTAGTTCCATGTAAAAGAGAGAGATAAACATATACACAAAGAGAGAGAGGGAGGGAGGGGCTTTGGGCGAAGGCTAGAGGGAAGCACCGGTGGTGGCGAAGAACTGGAGGGCCTCATTCCAGTGGGACTACTTCATGGTCTAGAACTGGCTGACTATCTCAGCCTGCTGAGCCTCCAGGCACCGGCACCTGGCCTTGCACTCCCACAGGTCTTCCCTCTGCTTGGAAAGCCTATGCTCAAAGTCCTCGGTGAGGTGCTTCCACTGAGCCTCCTTCTCGGCCAGGTCCAATTTGAGCTGAGCTGTTTTGCCAATTCTTTCTCCTGGTGGCTTCTTAGCTCCAGCAACTGCTTCCTGTTGGGGTCCTAAGGAGCCCAAATGGGCAGGCGAGGAGTGGCTTTGAGTGGAGGGGCGAGTAGAGGCCAGCAATGTACCCCTCGACATGAGTGATGTTGAATTGTCCATGCCTACACAGTCACAACACCATCTAGCCACGTCTACTGAGCCAGTCATTAGGCAGATCATATTAGTGATCCACGGGATTTAAAATTATGAATTTAGTGGTCCCTGAGGTCCGAAACATTGGTGACCCCTGGTCTAGGCTTTAAATAGTCAAACTGGCTGGAAATTTTAGGAATTGGAGCTTCTGGAGGGTGCCCAGTTTGGGAAGGCTGTTCAGTGTCTTGAGGATTCATCTGACCACAAAGGACTCAGTTTTTCCCACGTTCAGCAATTCCGTTTATTTCTCCCCCGATCTGAAGTTATAAACCCTGAATTCTGCAATGGGGGCTTAGTCATCCTGACTGAGAGAACACAGACAAAACATGTTTCTGATGAGTCTGCATGTAGTTAGGTCATGGTGGGACTAGCTCTCCAATTCAGCTAATTTCCTGGAGACATTCAGGCCATTGTCTGGGTGGACAAGGGTTCCTCCTGAATGATCTTTGATTAAGGAGATGTTCTTGTGGAAGCAGCTGGAATGCAAAATACAAAATGCCAGGAAATCTGGACAGTGTGTCTTCCTTGTCTCTCTTTAAAGACTAGGTGGATGCTTTATACGAGTCCATTTCTTTGTTTTGTTGTTAGTTGCAAAGTCGTGTCCGACCCATCGCGACCCCATGGACAACGTTCCTCCAGGCCTTCCTAATCTCTACCATCCTCTGGAGTCCATTGAAGCTCACGCAGGCTGCTTTGGTGACTCCATCCAGCCACGTTCTCTTTCTTCTTCTTCCTCTTCCTCTTCCTCTTCTCCTCCTCCTCCTCCTCCACCTCCTCCTCCTCCTCCTCTCTCCTTCTCTTTTCTCCTCTTCTCCACTATGCTTTCTCCCTTTCTCTCTCTCTTTACATTCCTTGATTGTTGTTGTTGTTAGTTGTGAAGTTGTGTCTGACCCATTGCGACCCCATGGACAATGTTCCTCTAGGCCTTCCTGTCCTCTACCATCCTCTGGAGTCCATTTAAGCTCACGCCGACTGCTTCAGTGACTCCAGCCAGCCACCTCCTTCTCTGTCGTCCCCTTCTTCTTTTGCCCTCCATCTTTACCAGCATCAGGCTCTTCTTCAGTGAGGAGGTTGGGGAGCATGGGCCAGTCTGGACACTGGGGAAGGCTTGGACTAGGGTTCTACGTTGGAGGCAGAGACGAGACCAAAGCCATCTGGCAGTTTTCAGCTCCCTTTGAAGCTAGACAGTAGTGAGGCAGAGGAACAGCTGGAGCCTGTTCCCAGTGTGCGCATGTGCAGAGCTTCCAGAAGATAAGAACAGCTCAGAAATCAGGGTCAACTTGGGAGTAAGGCCACAGGTGGATGGTGAATGGCCCCTCCCATAGGAAATAAAAGAGGAGGGAAAGGGGAGTGAGCTTTTGCAGGACAGATTTCATTTGTTTGTTTCAGGAGTGTGAAGATCTGTCTGTGAATCTCAGAGACTCTGTGCCCAGCCTTTCCTTGCACAGCACCTCATTCGGAAAAATATTTACAGGGCAGCTTTCCAAGCTAGATAAGGTCTGTGGTCATAAATACTCCTTTGAAAGACTGTTTGCCAGGCCTTGGCTGAACGTGAATGAGAGGAATTCACATTCGTTTAATAAAATGAGTTTTGCCAAGACCAGGAACCTGCCTCATGCTTTTCGGGGAAGCGTGGTTCAGAACACAAGGGATCCGAAACAGAACAAGGATTTGCTCAGTGGGGTAATGTCAAAACCCTCTTGAAATATCCAGCTCCTCCTTTGGAAAAAATATATATGTATAAATTCATTATTTCATCAACTCTCCAGCAGCTGCAGTGTTCCATCCCACCAATTCCTTGGCTCAATGCCTCAGGCTTGCAGGACTCATCTCTCAAAACAGAGGTCTTTGGCTTCCTTGTTCAAAGTGATGACATGGAGATGAGTCATCTCACATCCTTGGGAAAATACCCAGCAGCTTTCCCTCTTTCCCTTCCTTTCCCCTCTCCGTTTTCATAATTCTTATTCTTTTTTGGGTGCACTGCTGGCCTAAATTAGGCATAACCAGTGACCTATTCTCTCATTCCACAGATCACGGAGGAATCTTCTAAATCTTGTTTCCTTCTTTGCTTTATTTGTAAATAGCTGGGTGGCATCCCTGACTTAAAGCCTAAATCACTGAAGCGTAAATCACAATAATAAAAATAATAAACGGGCCTGTGGGGGGGGGGATTTCTCACTAATCCTCAAATGATCTCCATGTGAATAAATAAAAATGGGGAAAGAAGCTTTTAATTAATGGCACAGTGGTTCCAGAAAGTCTCAATAATGTGTTTATCTGCCCACGTCAACTAAGCTGGTTTGGCCAGAGATATTCTTGTTGGGCATTATACCGGAAAAATATGGTAAAAAGACTATATATCTGGTCTTACATATACTAACCGCAACCAGAATTGTATCTGCACAGCAATGGAAAAATGATGAGATTCCGTCAGAAAGTAATTAAGAAAATATTAGAATGCGCAGAAATGGATAGATTAACACTCACTATAAAGGATAAAGAAGAAATGGAATATTTTTTGGTATGGGATGTATTTTATCATTGGCTAGACAACGAAACAGAAGTTAAAAAGGAGGAGATATAAAAAGAGGAAATATTAATGTGGAGAGTTGTTAAAGAAGATGTTAAGTATTATTGTTGTTATATTATATTTTTAACATTATTATGATGAAAACAACAACAAGTATGTGGATTATGATTGTTTAAAAATAACTATACCCAGATCACACACTGTTCGATGGAATTTGAATGTTATATAAATAAAATGGAGGGCTGCGGTGGCTCAGTGGCTAAGATGCTGAGCTTGTCAATCAGAAAGGTCAGCAGTTCGGCGGTTCGAATCCCTAGCACTGCGTAACAGAGTGAGCTCCTGTTACTTGTCTCAGCTTCTAACAACCGAGCAGTTCAAAACCACGTAAAATATGCAAGTAGAAAAATAGGCACCACCTTTGATGAGAAGGGAGCAGCGTTCCATGCGCCTTCTGCATTGAGTCATGCCGGTCACATGACCACGGAGACGTCTTCGGACAGCGCTGGCTCTTTGGCTTTGAAACGGAGATGAGTGCCACCCCCTAGAGTCGGGAATGACTAGCACGCATATGCGAGGGAAACCTTTACCTTTTTATAAATACAATATATAAAACATGGGGGTGGGGGAAACCTAAGCTGGTTTGGTAACTGCTTTCTACTGAAAAACGTATCACAACATTAGTGTGAAATTGGGGGGGGGGGAATCATTTGCCATAACCCTGGAAAAAATATATTAAATTATTTTGCTTTAAAAGGTGAGTCAGGGTAGAATGATTGTAATTTGGTGGGACGGTTCTTCAGCTCATCCAAGAGGCTTCTTGAGAGCTGAAGAAGCTTCTTGGATGAGGAGTGAAACAACTTCCAAAGAAAAACCAGAAAATCCAGTTGCTTCTTGAAAAAGCCCCCTTGGGACAACTATGACCTGGATGACTGAGTATCTTCAGAGATGACTGTGGTTAGTGATCTAAGAAATACAGGTTGATGTGAAATGTAGAACCTTATTCTTTTCACCATTGAATTTCATTCTATCTAATAAAATGAAATTCAATGGTGAAAAAAAAGGAAGGTTCTACATTTAGGCAAGGAAAACAAAATGCATAGGTACAGTGTAGGTGGTACCTTCCACAATAGTAGTAACTGTTAAAGGGATCTTGGAGTCCTAGTGGACAACCATTTAAATAGGAGCCAGCCGTGTGCAGCAGCTGCCAAAATAGCCAACACAGTTCTAGGCTACATAAACAGAGGGAGAGAATCAAGATCACGTGAAGTGTTATATAAGTGCTATATAAGCCTTGGTAAGGCCACACTTGGAATACGGCATTCAGTTTGGTCGCTACGGTGTAAAGAAGATATGGGGACTCTAGAAAGAGTGCAGAGAAGAGCAACCAAGATGATTAGAGGACTGGAGGCTAAAACATATGAAGAACAGTTGCAGAAACTGCGTATGGCTAGTTTGATGAAAAGAAGGATTAGGAGACACATGATAGCAGTCTTCCAATATTTCAGGGGCTGCCACAAAGATGAGGGAGTCAAGCTATTCTACAAAGCACCTGAGGGCAGAACAGGAAGCAATGGGTGGGAAATAATGAAGGAGAGAAGCAACTTAGAACTGAGGAGGAATTTCCTGACAATGAGAACAATTAATCAGTGGAACAATTTGCCTCTAGAAGTTGTGAATTCCCCAACACTGGAAGACTTTAAGAAGATGTTGGATAGCCATTTGTCTGAAACGGTATAGGGTTTCCTGCCTAGGCAGGGGGTTGGACTAGAAGACCTCCAAGGTCCCTTCCAACTCTGCTATTGTATTGTATTGTATTGAAACAGCTACTAATATGGAAAAGTCTTTCTAATAAAATTATTGTCTTTGGAAAGCTTTGACCCTGGATGTCCTTCTTCTTCTCAGGGCCCAGAAGGAAAACCTGGCCATCAAGGAGAAAAAGGCAAAGCTGGACTTAAGGTGCGGGTGATTCCATCTTTTTTTATTCTCACGCTAATCTCCTCTGCTTTCTGTTGGGTCTCTTCACCCTGAGTTGAAAGCGTGGGAACTTTCAGCTGATAGAAATGGACTTGTAAACTAGATTGTGGGAAGATGAAACTCGATGAACAGGGAAGATCTTCAAAATGCAGAGAACTAGCCAATGCAGGACAGTTCTCATGCTAAATATTTTTAAATTGATTTTTGTTTCAGTGGAGGGATTCAATTTTTTTTTACTAGCGGTTCTGTGGGCATGGCTTGGTGGGTGTGGCTTGGTGGGCATGGCAGAGGAAGGATGTTGCAAAATCTCCATTCCCTCCCCACTCCAGGGGAAGGATACTGCAAAATTCCCATTCCCTCCTCACTCCGGGGGAAGAATACTGCAAAATCCCCATTCCCTCCTCACTCCAGGGGAAGGATACTGCAAAATCTCCATCCCCTCCCCACTCCAGGGGAAGGATACTGCAAAATCCCCATTCCCTCCCCACTCCAGGGGAAGGATATTGCAAAATCTCCATTCCCTCCCCACTCCAGGAGAAGGATATTGCAAAATCTCCATTCCCTCCCCACTCCAGGGGAAGGATACTACAAAATCCCCATTCCCTCCACACTCCAGGGGAAGGATATTACAAAATCTCCATTCCCTCCGCACTCCAGGGGAAGGTTGCTGTAAAATCTCCATTCCCTCCCCACCCCACTAACCTGCTTTCCAGCTCCATTCTCCTATCCAGGGCAACTAAAGACGACCCAGCTTATCAGCTGGGACTCCGATCAGCTGGGACTCAGGAGGCAGCAAATAGATAGGGGCAAAGCCAACCAGAGATGGTATTTGCCGGTTCTTCGAACTACTCAAAATTTCCGCTACCGATTCGTTAGAACCGGTGAGAACCGGCTGAATGTCACCTCTTGTGTTGCTTTACTGGGTGACCTTTCCTGACCTTTTCAGTTTAATGATATTGTCTCAGCCTAGACAGACGTTCAACCATGGGGACTGGCGTGATTTCAGTGGCCATTGTGTCTGCTCTTCTTCTTCAGGGCAGCAAAGGGCACGAGGGGCAACTTGGAGAGACGGGCCCACCTGGAACTATGGGTTCAAAAGGGACTCAGGGTCCCAAAGGATCAAGAGGCACCCTCGGACCTAGGGTGAGAATTCACTTTTTACTCTTGAATTATAATCCATTAAAAATGCCCCCACCCCCAGTTACCTGTGTTCTACCAGTCATGCTTTTGCTTTGAGGAAACTTCGATCCTGCAGATCAAAATGGAGACTCCCTCCACTTAAAGAGACAGAGACCAGGAAGGGGGGGGGGGGAGGAAAGTGTCCAGGAAAGAAAATTGTCAAATCCAAACTAAAAAAGGTGTTCTCACTGGACAAAACTGTTGAAAGTGGAGTCAAGCAGAGGAAGCAGAGAGGCGTGTCTTCAAAATTAACTCAGTCTAAGGGCAGATTGGCGGTGAGAATATCCCACTCCCGGAGGCTTCCCCATCTCCTACGGAGAACAGGTGGGGTCCATTCAGTTTAGAAACAACCCTGGAAGTTTTCCCAAAGGAATGGCTTGAGAACACAAATGCTGAGAGGCTAAAACCAGAGCTTTAAAGAGTGTGAATAGATATGAGAGAATATTTTTCTCCTATGTTCTTCCTCCATCTTCTTTCCTTTTTGTCTGTTCTGTTTATTTCTTTCTGTCCATAGGCTCATTTCTATATCAATCTTCTGTGTTTTGGCAATTAAGTCTATTGTCCAAATCATGTCTATGTCAGGCCTGCATTTATATTCCTTTTAGAATTTTGGCCTGCCACACTTTCTCTTATTTCATTATGCTATTTCATTAGTATAGTCGATGGGAGGGGGGAATAGACAGGAGTAGGATTGTGGAATGTATTGCTGTCATTCTTTACTAGAAGCCAAGGTCATCCTTTGTCTCCGCACTTTTACACCTGACCGGAAGCAGCTGGGTGAAGATGACAGCGTGGAAGAAGAAGATTGGATCATGTGATAGATTGTGGGTGTGGGGACAAGATTATGAACTTTTAACTGGGTGGAATTCTGATGTCATTTCCAGTATTGGGATTAACACAGATGTGCCTAAGATGTCTGCTTTATTAAATTGGAACTTTAAGGATAGTTTTGCCTTGATCTCTGATTTAATTCTAAATGATACTTGGAACGCTGACAGTCTATTCTTTACCACAACATGTGTCTATTTCAGTAAAATGTTTAATATTGTTTTTCTCTCAAGTGTCTCCTTCTCCATACATCTTGTAGGCTTAATTCATCCATCGTTGTAAAGAATGTTTTAGGCAGTGTGAATAGATATGAGAGAACATTTTTCCCAGCTAAAATACATAACCAATGTTAGGAAGAGCAAAGATGGAATTGACTCTCTGTTGTTCTTCACAGGGACCTCCTGGCCAAATGGGGATTGAAGGAGAGATGGGATTAAAAGGCTATCAGGTAACCATGGTTTGAAACTGTGGTGGCTATCTTTTAGCCATCATGCAGTGGTCTGTGTAGGACATATCTTGCTGCCTTTTGGTAACCAGGAGTTGGGTTGCCAAAGTAGACTTCCGCGGAAGATATTCTGAACTAGGCTTCTCCAGCCGCATGAAGCCGAGTCCTCATCCCAATAAACCCCTTTTATTTAATTGACGGGGAATTCCTCTCCAGCAAAGTCTTTCCTCTCCCACAGCCTTTCAAGATAGCTCACAATTACCGACCTTTATCAATCTTGGAGAGTGGCCAGGTCGATATCTTTCAGATGCAGAATGCAGGAATGAACTAATTGTCTCCTGCAAGCTCCACTCCCCTTTCGCTCCTCTTTTAGTTCCTCTGGGAGGGGCCATTCACCGTCTCACCTGTGATTTTACTCCCAAGTCGACCCTTGTTCCTTAGCTGTTCCCCTCTCCTGGCAGCTCTGTGCATGCACACACACGGAACAGGATCCAGCTTTTCCTCTGCCTGAGTGATGTCTGACTCTGAAGGCAGCTAATAACTGTCAGACGGCCCTGGACCCATCTCTGCCTCCAACACAGAACACTTTTCAGAGCCTTCCCCAAATTCCGTGTTCCTCCCCAATCTCCTCGCTGTCCAAATCTGCTGCCAGCACCACTTGCCGCTAGCGAGCCCCAACAGAAGATGGAATTTCATTGTCATTCCCTTTCTTCTCCTTTGCAGGGACACACAGGTTCACCAGGCCCCATTGGATTTCCTGGACCTAAAGGGGAAAAGGTAAATGGTCAGAATGGATGTTGAACGGGCAACTTCAAAAGAAAGAAATAATATGGTCCCGCTTCATTGCAAAGACCTTTTGATAAAAGCCCTTTCTTACTCTACTTTCTGAGCTCTATCCTTGTATCATCCAACCATTGCTATGGGGAAAGATCAGGAGTGAAGGAGGTAGGCTGGTATTACATAATGTAGAATAATAGGGCTGGAAAGGACCTTGGAGGTCTTCCAGTCTAACCGCTTGCTCAAGCAGGAGAACCTATACCATTCCATGCAAATGCCTATCCAGTCTTTTCTTGAAAACCTCCAGTGTTGGAACATTCACAACTTCTGAAGGCAAGTCATTCCACTGGTTTATTGTCCTTACTGTCAGAAAATTTCTCCTTGGTTCTAGCTTGCTTCTCTCCTTGATTATCCGTTGCTTCTTGTTCAGTCTTCACGAGCTTTGGAGAACAGTTGACCCCCACTTCTTTGTGGCAACCGATCATCATCATCATCATCCTCCTCCTCCTCCTCCTCCTCCTCCTCCTCCTCCTCCTCCTCCTCCTCCTCCTCCTCCTCCTCCATAAATTCATGGGTTCCACTAATCAATTGTTCAATTTTCAGTGAAAGGAATGTTCTCCTCGGTTCTAGGTTGGATCTCTCTTTATCCTAAATTATAACATAATATCTCTATAACCTTCATGGCTGGACCATCCTCTCAATCACGAAAAAGCCAAGGGAAAATCATCAAAGCCATTAAAAAGCGAAAGTTAGAATATTTCAGACATGGTATGCGATACCCGGAAAAATACGGCATCCTTCACTTAATCCTCCAGGGAAAGGTTGAAGGCAAATGAGGTCCAGGCAGAAGGAGAACAACATCATGGCTTCAAAATCTAAGGGACTGGTTTGGACAAAACACAGCAGCTCTTTTTTCGTGTGGCTGTTCATAAAAAATAGGATCGCCAGCATTATCGCCAACGTCCGATGACAGATATGGCAGAAGAAGGAGAAGGAGGAAGAAAAGAAGAAGAAAGAGGAGGAGGAGGAGGAGGAGGTGGTGGCAGAGGTAGAGACCCTTTTTCTGGTCTGGGAAGCTAAGCAGGGTCAGACCTGGTCATTTTTGGATGGGAGAGCTGTCAACAGATGTGTATTTGTAGTACCAACCATCCTTGAAGAGAATGTCCTACACACCCTTTTGGAAAAGAACCAAGGAGCAACTTCATGAAGACACCAATAAGGAACTCGATGAGTTGAAATGTCAAGGGATTAAAAACTTTAGTGTCCTCGAAAGTTGGTCTGTTCTTGGCCGGCTGATTCTCCCCATCGCTGGCACGTTGGTGGTGTATCCTAGTTGATGATTCTTCTTGGATCAGTCTATTTGAAGCTCTGTCAGTAGTCCTTGCCAAGCAAAGAATAGAATAGAATTCTTTATTGGCCAAGTGTGATTGGATACACAAGGAATTTGTCTTTGGTGCATAAGCTCTTAGTGCACATTTAAAAAAATACATTCCTCAAGAATCACAAGATACCACACTTAGTGATAGTCATAGGTTATAATAAGCTATCAAATGGTACTAGGAAACAAATAAAAACAATATAAATTGAAATATACAAGCAACGTGGTTATAGTCATAAGTAGGGAGAGATAGTTACTAGGAGGGATGAGAATAATAATAATAATACAGTCTTAGTAAATTGTTTGACTGTGTTGTGGGAATTAGTTGTTAAGTAGAGTGATGGCATTAGGGGGAAAAAACTGTCCTTGTGTCTAGTTGTCTTGGTGTGCAGTGCCCTATAGCGTCGCTTTGAGGGTAGGAGTTGAAACAATTTATGTCCAGGATGCGAGGGGTGTGTAGATGTTTTCACAGCCCTCTTTTTTACTCGTGCAGCGTGCAGGTCCTCAATGGAAGGCAGGTTGATAGCAATGTTTTTTTCTGCATTTCCATTTATCTGTTTGTCTTGTTTGGTTGCAGAGCCAAACCAGACAGTTAAAAAAAAAAGTTAGAAAGGGAAATCCAGCTGGAAAATCTCATTTCTGTCTCTTCCAAATTGCAAAGCAATTTTTTCCCACCCAGAGACGGCGGATGTTAGGAAGGGATCTGTCCTCACTCTCTCCTTTTCCATTCATACTTACTGCAGGTTCCTGATCAGGAGTTTTTTTCTTTTTCCCCATTAACTTTTCAAAAATAATAATAATTTATTCTTTCAGCCAGCAGGGAACTGATACGGAATCTCTGCTGAGATTGTTTCAAACTTCAATCCATCCATCTACACATAGCTCGCTCCCCTCCCCCTTCTCTCTCAATTTCAAACCCGGTGTACATATTTGCATTGCGCAGTTTGGGATGTTGGGTTTCAACTGTACGACCAAATGGAGCAAAAGTATTTTATTTACTGTGAGATGAGAGAACTTCACCCTTTTTTAACAAATACCGTCTTTCCCCAAAAATAAGACAGGGTCTTATTTTCTTTTGACCCCTGAAATAAGCGTTTGGCCTTATTTTCAAGGAGGTCTTATTATTTTTGAGGTGCAGGAGGCAGCGAGCATGGTCACCTCATGGCTGCTGCTGTGTTGCAATATTTTGGGAGAGGGCTTATTTGGTGGGAGGGCTTATTTTAGCACATGCGCTCAAAAGCCCGATTGGGCTTATTATCCAGGGAGGTCTTATTTTTTGAGGAAACAGTGTAGGCATTGAGACTCCTGGGAGGAGGAGGGAAAAATGGCTTGCCTTTCATTCCTCATCCCAAATCTTCCATTTTTGCTCTGTCTTATTCTGGATACTGCAACCAGTTTTGGCCACCACACTATAAAAATGGTATTGAGACACTAGAAAGAGTGCAGAGAAGAGCAACCAGGATGATTAGGGGACTGGAGGTTAAAACATACGATGAATGGTTGCAGGAACTGGGCATGGCTAGTCTAGGGAAGAGAAGGACCAGGGGAGACATGATAGCAGCCTTCCAATATTTGAGGGGCTGCCCCAGAGAGGAGGGGGTCAAGCTATTTTCCAAAGCACCAGAAGGCCAGAGAAGGAATAATAAACTGACCAAGGAGAGATTCAACTTGGAAATAAGGACAGCGAGATCAACCCATGGAACAGAAGTTGCCTTCAGAAGTTGTAGTAGCTTCATCCCTGGAGGCTTTCAAGAAGAGACTGGACTGCCATCTGTCAGAAATGCTGTAAGGTCTCCTGCTTGGGCGGGAGGTTGGACTAGATGACCTACAAGGTCCCTTCCAACTCTATTATTATTATTATTGTCCTTCCTGGCTCTTTCAGGGATACACTTAAGCCATTCCAAATCCACCGGAAGCCTCATTTTGAGAAGATTGATGATGTAGGAAGAAACCACAAGAAGAAGAATTAAACGGTCCAGGCACGAGAGCAAGGAGCAGAATAACATTTTTAAACAATTGCGCGGTGTGGTTTTAGAAACCCTGCCTGCTTCTCCGTTGTTATCCGTCTCAATAGCAAGGCAGGAATGTCATCGTTTCCAGAACTGGCTGGTCTTGACCGAATTTCCTCGCAAAGGAAGTGTGCAGGATTCTAACTTTATTACTTTTCCTAAAAAACACCTTCAGCACATTTTTCCCTCTCTTGCCAACCTGCAATTTTACGAGAAATCCCGTCAGCTGGAGTTTACGAGTTTGCCAACAGCTGCTTCATCGAGTTTTTCAGTTGGATGGGGGTTTCTTCCTCCCCCTCCCCCCAATATATTTTGGAACATGGCTTTATGGTTTAAATTCTTTTTGGATCCAAACCAGAGGTGTCTTTTTACTCCAGCTGGCCTTGCGGATTGAGCTGTAGGAGTGACAACAAGGTTCCTTGTTTGCAGATTTTAAGAGGCGCCATTGTTTGCGAGATTTTCATTGCGGTGGCTCAGTGGCTAAGACGCTGAGCTTGTCGATCCGAAAGGTCGGCAGTTCGGCGGTTCGAATCCCTAACGCCACGTAACGGAGGGAGCTCCCGTGACTTGTCCCAGCTTCTGTCAACCTAGCAGTTTGAAAGCAGGTAAAAAATGCAAGTAGAAAAATAGGAGCCACCTTTGGTGGGAAGGGAACAGCGTTCCGTGCGCCTTTGGCGTTGAGTCATGCCGGCCACATGACCACGGAGACGTCTTCGGACAGCGCTGGCTCTTCGGCTTTGAAACGGAGATGAGCAGCGCCCCCTAGAATTGGGAACGACTAGCACATGTGTGCGAGGGAAACCTTTACCTTACTTTATCATCCGAGCGAGCTCTGCTCCCATTCCGAATGCAGGTAGTCCTCAACTTACGAATGCAAGTTGGCACTGGGATTTCCATTGTTAACCGAGGTGGTTGCTCAGTGAGTCACACGCAATTTTATGACCTGAGATGGTCACATATGGGGATCACATGATCCCTGCAAGCTTCGTAAATGCAGACCAGTTTCCAAGCATTTTAATCACGTGACCCCAAGGCTGTTTCAATGTTGATAAGCCAGAGGACTTTGCTGTTGTAACTTTGGTCACTAGCTTGAAGTGGTGGTCACTAGCTACCTGTGGAGCACTCTATGCAGTTATTGGCTGTAGTAGTGTTCTGACTGAGGCGTCCCAAGCAAACTCCTGGTTCCCGACAGATTAATTTCCTGTGAATTCTGCTCCTTCACATCCAGCAAAGTCTTTCGAGGGAGGATTTGCAGTCACAGACCTTCTCTGGCTTGGAGAGCTGCCAGGACGATATCTGCAGAACTTTGGCAAGGAGTCTCCGAGAGTCACAAACCAATGAAGCGAACTAATGGCCTCCTGCAAACTCCCCTTTCGCTCCTCTTTTATTTCCTCTGGGAGGGGCCATTCATCGTCCACCTGTGGCCTTCCTCCCAAGTCGACCCCTGTTCTTTAGCTGCTCCCTTCATCTGGCAGCTCTGCGCATATACACACTGGGAACTGGTTCTAGCTGTTCTTCTGCCTCACTGATGTCCGACTCCGAAGGCAGTTGATAACTGTCAGACGGTTCTGGCCCCCTCTCTGCCTCCGACACAGAGCCCTCATCAGAGCCTTCCCCAGACTCCAGGACTGGCCCAGGTTCCTCCCCAACCTCCTCACTGTCCGAATCTGCTGCCAGCTCCACTGGCCAGCCACAACAGTAGGAGGGGAAGCATTTACCGTAATAAGATAACCTCTGTTGTCGCTGTATTGGTAATTGAATCATTGTAGAAAAAACATCAGGTCCCGTTCTCTTTCCTGCATTTAAGAAGTTGAACAGAACAGAATAACAAGCGTTGGAAGGGACCTTGGAGGTCTTCTAGTCCAACCCCCTACTCAAGCAGGAGAGTTATCCAATCAAGATCAGGTCTTGCAGTCTTTTGGCTGAGGAAATCTTGGTGCCAAATTTAATAAGTGTCCTAGAATTGCTCTTCGAGCTCTCCGTTTCTGCTTCAGTGCTCAGCACTGCGCACCCAGGGCCTCTGGTGTATCTCTGTTGTTATCAACATGCACTCTGAAGAGCTGAATGGACAGCCTTTTGCTTGGCATATTATGCTTCATATTTTGGTTGCAATCTGCCTGCTAAAGCTATTCATAAAGCTTAAATTCTCCTCCCCTATGGTGTGTTCATTGTCTTCGGATGCTTAGAAAAACCAGTTGTCTGCCCTTGGCCACTGCCTATCGCTTGGCAAAAGAGAGGGAAGCAGGGAGCCTGTGAGCACTCACTCAAAGTTAGATTTAGAGCCATGGTGGCACAGTGGTTAGAATGCAGTAGTGCGGGCTAACTCTGCCCACTGCCTGCATTTCAAGGTTGACTCAGCCTTCAGTCCTTCTGAGGTGGGTTAGAGAGGGCTTAGAGAGCGCTGCGAAGCACTGTGAAGCGGTATACAAGTCTATTGCTGTAGGCTGTAGCTAATTGGATGTTGCATTAGGAGCTGTGGTGGACACAGTGTTTAGAATGCAGCATTTCAGGCTGACTCTGCCCACTGCCAGCAGTTCAATCCTGACTGGCTCAAGGTTGACTCAGCCTTCCGTCTTTCCGAGGTGGGTCAAATGAGGACCCAGATAGTTAGGACCCAGATAGACAAGAGGCTGACTCTGTAAACTGCTTAGAGAGGGCTGTGAAGCACGGTATATGTCTAAGTGCTGTTGCTATTGGTTTGTCTGTTTGTCTGTGTCTGTCCATCCATCCATCCATCCATCCATCCATCCTATCCTATCCTATCCATCCATCCATCCATCCATCCATCCATCCATCCATCCATCCATCCATCCAATCTATCTTATCCTGTCTGTCTGAGGGCTGTGAAACACTGTGAAGCGATATATAAGTCTCGGTGCTATTGCTATTGCTACTAGTCTTTACTGCCATGTCGAACTAGCCATCTTTGCCCTGTGAACCACGTATTTTGTGTTTTCTTTTTCAGGGAGAACAAGGTGATGACGGGAAGAAGGAAGGACCCCCTGGGCCACCTGGAGAAAGAGTAAGCTCCCTGTTGTATCCAGGACTATTGCTCAATCAAGGTCTTTTGGCTTCCCCAAAAAGCTCGAAGCAGATTCCTGGTCCCGGCAAAACCTCTTTTATTAAACGAGTGTGAATTCCTCCCATTCACATTCAGCAAAGGCCTGGGAAACCATCTTTCAAAGGAATATTTATGACCACCGACCTTATCTAGCTTGGAAAGCTGCCATGTAAATATTTTCCAAACGAGGTGCTGTGCAAGGAAAGGCTGGGCACAGAGTCTCTGAGATTCATGGACAGATCTTCAGACTCCTGAAACGAATGAACGAATGAATGAACAAATAGTTTCCTGCAAAAGTCCACTCCCCTTTCGCTCCTCTTTTATTTCCTATGGGAGGGGCCATTCACCCTCCATCTGTGGCTTTACTTTCAAGTTGACCCTGATTTCTTGACTCTGCTTTTCTTCTGGCAGCTCTGTGCATGTACACACTGGAACAGGCTCCAGCTGTTCCTCTGCCTCACTGCTGTCCAGCTCTGTAGGCAGCTGGAAACTGCCAGATGGCCTTGCTCCCCTCTCTGCCTCTGACACAGAGCCCTCCTCTGACCCTTCCCCAGCCTCCTCCACAGCCTTCTCATTGTCCGACTCTGCTGCCAGCTCTGCTGGCCACTGGCCGGCCACAACACTCTCACCTTGGGAAGAAGAGAAGGGATGGAGCCCACTGGACCTCTCTTGAGAGACACTTCACTAACTGGAGGCCATCCTCCAAAAGGCTCTGCTTCTGTAGATAGCTATATCCTCGCCATGACTTAAAACATGTTGTAGGGATTTAGAACACCAGGGTGTATCCTCACATGGGCTTTGTATTTTTCTCACCCTCTCTTTTTTTTAGGGTCCCGTCGGCAACAGGGGAGATCGCGGGGAGTCTGGAGACCCTGGTTATCCTGTGAGTCCTTCTCCAAATACCTGGTTAGGAAATTAACCATCTTGGGAACAGTACTTTCTTCTCTCCGCAATCTTCTCTCCTTCACATCCCAAGCAGTCCCTACTTGTTCCGACAAGATGCCAGTTCCGTGGGGTTCTTCAGCATCCACCGTCTCCGTTCAAACATGATCGCTGGGGGAGGATGGGAATTTTAATCCAACATTCTGGTTTGGGGGAAGGATAATTTGGATACAACTCAGCAGCAGAAAGGTGGCAGAAGGGCAGAGGAAGGAGCCACTGTTGCTTTTGAGTCAGCCATCAAATGAAATGAAGACCTTGGACCTTTCTTTGAGAAGGGAAGCACACAGGGGTAGGATTCAGCCGGTTTGCACTGGTTCAGGCAAACCTAATGTTAATTTTGCATCCAGTTCACTGAACCAGTTGTTGCAAGGACTGGCTGACCCCTCTCCTCCCAGGAGTTTCCACATGGCCTGTTTTGGATGCGAGGTACGTGCAGGGCCCATGCGGAGGCTCTGGGAGGGTGAAAAACGGGCCTCCGGGAAGTCCATAAATGGCCCTGTTTTTGGCCCCCGGAACGCCTCCCCAGCCTGGGGGAGGCCATTTTTGCCTTCCTGGAGGCTCAGGGAAAGCCTTCGGAGCCTGGAAAGAGCACCCCCCCTCCGCCACGGTGCAGGAGGCTGAGTAGGCCATGCCCATCATGGCCACGGCCACCCAGCAACCAGGCAGAGGACTGGTTGCTAACATTTTTCACTCCCACCACCGGAAGCACAATTGTGAAGATTCGGCTCTCTGTGAAGTTTCCAAAAGTTGCCCCAATTAATTTACGAGCCTCAAGACAAAGTTCAAAAGAAATCCAGTCATTTGTTAGGAGCAACATTTTGGCATGTTCTTCTGCGGAGCCGAATCTGACTTCTGGTTAATGGTGTCTGAACTTTGCCCCTGTGTCTCCCCTCCCCTCAGTCTGTGTCATAAATCATATCCACCAACGAGGTGCTGCAGCAGGCTGTGAACTTTCGAGCCTCACACGCCTGCTGTAGAAATCTGAGATCCGGACTCTGATTGATGCATGGAATTCTCCCTCCCTTTTCCATGTCCACTTGATCATAGTCATGGAAACGCTTTACAAGTTGACATCAGTTAGATCAGTGCTTCTCACCATTGGCCACTCTATGATAGGTGGACTTCAACTCCTAGATTTCCTCCGCCAGCATGCTGGCTGGGGAATTCTGGGAATTGAAGCCCAGAAGGAACACTTTAGTTGAATGAGGCAGAATTCCACTTCATCCATGATGGCTTCCTTCTACGACATCTCGTCACGTTTGCAAGTTTTCTCCTTCCAATCCTTTACACAGATGCTAATCTAAATTACAAAAAGAAGTTTAAAAAATCAAAAGAAGACAAGTCATCCTGCTTTGGTCCTTGAAGACATATTTCTCCAGGGTAGATCTGTAAAAAAGGTGATGCAATCTCCCTGCAAAATGCCACGAAGTGCTTTTTGTATGTGGTCTTCTGAATGTACCTTTTTTCATCCGGAGGGACAAGGATGCTAACATCCCTTCCCCCTGTTGCAACAGGAGGGGAGAGGAAAAATCCGAATGCTGAATTTTTTTTCCAGCAGGGATGTATGTGAGAAGGAGATCCTGTAGTCTTTGAGCGATGGGGAGAAAATAACAAGGCGAGGAGGAGAACTTTTCCTTCTGGACCAAAAATGGTTGAATGAATTATTGACTTGAATTCTCTCTCTCTCTCTCTCTGGTTTTCCTCCAGGGCCGAGAAGGAATTGACGGCGAACGAGGAAATTCCGGGCAGCAAGGTTTGCCTGTAAGAAAGCCACTGTGGTTGTTGCATTTCCTCCTGTCTTCTTCTGAAGAGTCTCTTCCAGTGGAGGTCACAACGCCATCCAAGGAGGGACTTCCGAATCCACATTTCTTCTCGCCTTGGGCTGATGTTCTCAGTTCCTTTCCTGGGGACCAGGGATGCAATTCTAAAAGCTGTCGTGTTGCTCTGGAGGTCTACTTAGGATGTTCAGCGGGACCAAGTGATTGTCCCATCTCCACCACGGCGGGGAAAAGCAACATCTGCCCTTCTTCCTCTAAGTCAGGGGTGTCCAACCTTGGCCACTTTGTGGACTTGGATTCTCAGAATTGTCCTGTCCAGCATGGAATTCTGGGAATTGAAATTCACAAGACTTGAAGTTGACAAGGTTGGACCTCCCTGTTCCAAGTGATTCCTTCTGTCCTTCTTTGCTCAGTCTTGGTGTTCTATGAAAGGAGATCTTTCCAAGGATTTTAGTTTTGGTTCTTTCCTTTTATTTTTCCAGGGACATCCAGGACCCCCAGGAATCCCAGGCCTGAAAGGATCCAAAGGGACTCCGGTATGTTTTGGAAAGCGGACATGGCTTGATGGCTTTCTCATAACAGGTCAGGTTGAGTTGGAGAGATGTGTTTTGGTGCGCCAGTGGCTTGCGGAGCTGGCAGCAGAGTGGGACAGTGAGGAGGTTGGGGAGGAATAAGGGCCAGACCTGGGGTCTGGCGAAGGATTGGACGAGGGCTCTGCATCGGGGAGAGAGAGAGGGGAACAGGGCCATCTTGGAGTTATGTGCTGCCTCCGGAGCCTCATCAGTGAGGCAGAGGAACAGGGGGAGCCTGTTCCCAGTGTGTGCATGTGCCAGAAGGCAAGAACTGTTAAGACAAAAGGGGCGACTCGGGAGTAAGGCTTGGAGATGATTGGCCCCTCCCATAGGACATAAAGGCGGAGCAAAGGCATAGGAGCCTTTGCAGGAAGCAACTTTGTTCGTTCTGGTCGGTTTAAACTCTGAAACTCCGTTTTGACTCTGTGCTCCGTGTGGCCTTGCAAAGCTAATTGGCAATTAGTCTTTGGCAGCGTTTCAAGGGAGATAAAGGTGGGTCCTTATCAGCCTTATCCCGAAAGACTTTGGCAGACTTCTGTTGGACTCTTTACAAACTATTTGTGAGTCATGACTGGCTTGAAATAAAAAGAGGTTTTTTGGGGGGGACTAAGCATGTGCTTTTTATTGTAACAGGAAACCTAGGTCCGAAGAAGATGGTTATCTTGAATGTTTGCTGCATGGCTTGATTGAAGGCCACAGAACATCTGTAGAAGAAAACAGCCATTTCTGCATGCAGAGATGGTGCTTTCCTTTTACAGATGTTAAGTTGGCACACCCAGTTGCTTCACTTGATAGGCTACTTGTCTATGTGAGGAGATGTTTTGATTACCTATTTGTTTTTACTATGGAGGGACGTCAAATCTTACGGGCTCTGAATGAGTGATTGAAAAGCTAGCTGGGTTTTCTGGTTATGAAAGATCTGAAATCAATATTTACTTGGACTACAGTAAGGCATTTGATAAAGTAGGCCATAACCTTCTCCTAGATAAAACAGAAAAATGTGGGTTAGACAGCATCACCACCAGATGGATTCATGGCTGGCTGACCAACCTCACTCAACGGTTAGTCCTCAATGGAACAGCATCTACATGGAGGGGAGTATGCAGTGGTGAACCTCAAGGCTCTGTTTTAGACCCAGTACTCATCAACATCTTCATCAATGATTTGGACGGGGGGATAAATGGGGAACTCTCCAAATTTGCAGATGACACCAAGCTGGCAGGAATATCCAACACTCCAGAAGATAGGCTTAACATACAGAGGGATCTTGACAAACTTGAACATTGGGCACTATCTAACAAAATGAAATTCAATGGTGAAAAGAGTAACGTTCTACATTTAGGCAAGAAAAACCAAATGCAAAAGTACTGTATAGGTGCTCAATAGTAATAACTGGGAGAGGGATCTTGGAGTCCTAGTGGACAACCATTTAAATAGGAGCCAGCCATGTGCAGCAGCTGCCAAAAAAGCCAACACAGTTCTAGGCTGCATCAACAGAGGGAGAGAATCAAGATCACGTGAATGGTTGATACCACTTTATAAGGCCTTGGTAAGGCCACACTTGGAATATGTCATCCAGTTTTGGTCACCACGATGTAGAAAAGATGTGGAGACTCTAGAAAGAGCTGAGGTGGCGCAGTGGTTAGAGTGCAGCACTGCAGGCTACTTCAGTTGACTGCAGTTCTGCAGTTCGGCTGTTCAAATCTCACCGGCTCAAGGTTGACTCAGCCTTCCATCCTTCCGAGATGGGTAAAATGAGGATCCAGATTGTTGGGGGCAATATGCTGACTCTGTAAACCGCTTAGAGAGGGCTGAAAGCCCTATGAAGCGGTATATAAGTCTAACTGCTAACTGCTAAGAGTGCAGAGAAGAGCAACAAAGAGGATGAGGGGACTGGAGGCTAAAACATCTGAAGAACAGTTGCAGGAACTGGGTATGTCTAGTTTAATGAAAAGAAGGCTAGAGGAGACATGATAGCAGTGTTCTGATAACTCAGGGGTTGCCACAAAGAAGAGGGAATCAAGCTATTCTCCAAAGCATCTGAGGGTAGGGCAAAAAGCAATGGGTGGAAACCAATTAAGGACAGAAGCAACTTAGAACTAAGGCAAAATTTCCTGACAGTTAGAACAATTAATCAGTGGGACAACTTGCCTCCAGAAGTTGTGAATGTTCCAACACTGGAAGATTTTAAGAAGAGATTGGATAACTATTTATCTGAAGTGACGTAGGGTTTCCTGCCTAAGCAGGGGGTTGGACTAGAAGACCTCCAAGGTCCCTTCCAACTCTGTTATTCTATTCTATTCTAAATCAGATAAAGGGGGACACCAATTGGCTCCGGGCAAGTCCATTTTGAAGAACCTCAATAAATGAGGGACTATCTGGTCGATAAAGCAATTGGAGATTCCAAGGAAAGACAGACAGTAAGAAACAAGGAGGAATTCTAGTTTCATTTAGCGAGATCTTTCTCAATTTGCTTGTTCCGCATGTCTAGGAAAAGCGGAATATTCTGCAATTATCCCTCCCCTCCCCAATATTTTATCATACATTGAAGACAAGAGTACCCCAAAACTCACCACCAACAAATGTGGAGATGGGACAGGACTAATTATACACTGGAAAAGCTGAGAAACTCACATCAGCTCTGCCTAATGGGGAGATGTGCATGTTTAAAAGAGCCTCTATGGTGCCGTGGTGAGAGTGCAGTACTGCAGGCTACTTCTGCAATTTGACAGTTCAAATCTCACCAGGCTCAAGGTTGACTCAGCCTTCCATCCTTCCGAGGTGGGTAAAATGAGGATCCAAAATTGTTGGGGGCAAGAGGCTGACTTTGTAAACCACTTAGCGCATGCTGTAAAGCACTGTAAAATGGTATATAAGTCTATTGCTATTGCTATCTCCATGCCGTTCCTTTTTTATTTTTCCCTTCCGAGGGTCAACAAGGAAAACGGGGGCTACGGGGTGCAAGTGGCAGCCGAGGATTGTCAGTAAGTAAAGTTTGCTTTTACTCACCTGGGATGACAGGCAGCCAGGATACACAGACCATCTCCTGCTTATCCTCAGCTTTCTCTTGTTGAGCTCCAGATTCATCATTCTCATCACCAGATTGTATTAAACTCTCCAATCATCAGTGTTGCCTTTCTCTACCCTGTCCCACTCTCTCCGAAATTCTTCCGAAAATGGACATCTCAAATTAGACACCTTTCTTGTGTGGTGTAGACCAGTTGTTATGGCCCGCCAGCGGCCAGAGGAGCTGGTGGCAGACTCAGACAGTGAAGAGGTTGGGGAGGAACATGGGCCAGTCCTGGAGTCTGGGGAAGGCTCGGATGAGGGCTCTGTGTCGGAGGCAGAGATGGGACTGGGGCCGCCCAACAGTTTTCAGCTGCCTTCGGAGTCGGACCTGATAAGGTCTGTGATTGTCAATTCACCCTTGAAGGACTGTTTGCCGGGAGACTTTGCTGGATGTGCATGATGAAATTCACATTAGCTTCATAAAAAAGGGGTTTTTGTCCGGACAAGGAGTCTGCTTCGTGATTTGGTGAAGCCTAGGTCAGAACACCAGTAGAGACTAAAGTGGAGCTCCTATCTTCAGAAGCTATATTGTGGATACAGCTTTAAGTTGTGTTGACCTTGTTTCACAGTGCCCATCCCTATCCAATGAGTAACCGAGAGCTGTTCTTCTAGGGTTCTCTTGGCCTGCCAGGCCCCCGAGGGGTCGTTGGGCGAGAGGGACAAGAGGGCCCTTCTGGAGTTGACGGGATTCCTGGAAAAGAGGGCAACCACGGGCAAAAAGTAAGTGCAAGATTTTGGAAGGTGGCTCCTAGACTTATGGATGGCACTGATACAACAACATCCATTATGATTGATCACTATAACGATTTGTTGATAGGAATCAGACTTGTTATGATGAATAAGAACCTACATGGATTGTCCCAAAGGTGCTTTTTCAAGAGGCAACTGGACTTTCTGGTTTTTCTTTTGAAGACATTTCGCTTCTCATCCAAGAAGCTTCTTCTCCTCCTCCTCCTCCTTCCTCCTCCTCCTCCTCCTTCCTCCTCCTCCTCCTCCTCCTCCTCTTTTTCTTCTTCTTCTTCTCTTCCTCTATTTCTTCTTCTTCTACTACTACTTCTCCTCCTTCTGCCTCCTCTTCTTCTCTTCCTTCTCCTTTTTCTTCTCCTCCTCCATCTCTTCCATTTCTTCTCCTCCTCCTCTTCGCCTCCTCCTTCTCCATTTCTTATTCTACTACTTCTCCTCCTCCTCCTCCTTCTCTGCCTTCTTCTTCTTTTCCTTCTCCTTTTTCTCCTCCTCCATTTCTCCTCCTCCTCCTTCTCTGCCTCCTCTTCTTCTCTTCCTTTTCCTTTTTCTCCTCCTCCATTTCTTCTCTTCTTCTCCTTCTCCTTCTCCTCCTTCTCTGACTCCTCTTCTTCTCTTGCTTCTCCTTTTTCTCCTCCATTTCTTCCCATCCTCCTCCTCTTCTTCTCCTTCCCCTTCTCCGCCTCCTTCTCTGCCTCCTCTTCTTCTTCTCTTCCTTCTCCTTTTCCTCCTCCATTTCTTCTCCTCCTCTGCCTCCTCCTCTTCTTCTCTTCCTTCTCCTTTTCCTCCTCCTTCTCCTCCATTTCTTCTTCTTCTTCTTCTCCTCCTCTGAAGAAGAAGCTTCTTGGAAGAGAAGCAAAACATCTTCAAAGAAAAAGCAGAAAGTCCAGCTGCCTCTTGAAAAAACCACGGCCTTGGATGACTGAGAACCTCCATAGACATTAACCCAGGCTGATGTTCTTTCTCCCCTCTTCTCCCAAATTAGGGTGAACAAGGTGAGGATGGGGAAGAAGGCATCCCGGGAATGCCGGGGAAAAGAGGGAACGTTGGAGTCCCTGGCTTACCTGGAGCACAAGGTCCCACCGGATTCAAGGTTGGTGCCCCCTTGTTCTTTGTCAGCATAGAAATTACACCCCGGCTTTTCTGCATCTAATTTCTTGGGACCTTCATTAACATGTCAGGTATGGTGTGGGGTCCAATTGTTTCTTAAATCTTCCTCAAATACCTAGTTATTCCATATCCAGATGTTGGGAGGTTTAGCAGTTTAAAAACATGGATGGTGGTGGTGATGATATGTTAGGTAGGGATTGAGGTCATTTTGATGCCACTGCCTTGCATTCAGATTTTAAGTTCTCTCTTTGAGAAAGGGGCTCAGGGGCTAAGGCGCTGAGCTTGTTGATCAGAAAAGTCGGCAGTTTGCCAGTTCGAATCCCCAGCTCTGCGTAATGGAGGGAGCTCCTGTGACTTGTCTCAGCTTCTGCCAACCGCAGCAGTTAAAGCACGTTAAAAAATGCAAGTAGAAAAATAGGAACCACCTTTGGTGGGAAGGGAACAGCGTTCCATGCGCCTTCGGCGTTGAGTCATGTCGGCCACATGACCACGGAGACGTCTTTGGCTCTTTGGCTTTGAAACGGAGATGAGCACCGCCCCTTAGAGCCGGGAATGACTAGCACACAAGTGCAGGGGAGCCTTTACCTTCCTCTTACCTTACCTTAACTCCTTACCTTAGAGCAGTAGTTCCCAAACTTGGCAACTTTAAGACTTGTGGACTTCAACTCCCAGAATTCTCCATGTTTGAGATACTGCTATGACCTGTGGGGTGAAGACCTTAAATCAACCAGCAGTTTGAGCTGTCAATGTGCCATCACTGCAAGCCTTAAAAGCCCACGCAGAGTCCTCCTTACCACTAAATATATCAACTGGAAAGCCAAACCCAATATTGGAGAAGATCTTCAGCACTGATGGCCCTCAAGAGCTTCAAAGAAAGGGTCAACCTTTTGTGCAAATGCTCCAGAGTGAATATCCACAAAGCTGGTAGTTTAAAGGCCCAGGATCTACAAGCAGACCTTGTCCTGTCTGCTTTGCTTCGGTTCTTCTCTTACTTACATTTGGTGAGAAAGAACTTGCAAAAAAAAAGATATACCCAAGTTGGTTGTAGAACAGTTTGGGGACTGGTTGAATGGGGATCTAATTCTCCCTCACTTAACCAGGGATGTGTCAATTGAGACCATCATTGCCCCCTAACGACCTGAGTTGAGAACGACAGGCGGGTTTAAAGTAATATAAATCTTGCCAGTTTTACTAAGGAAGATGCTCTTTCCTGAACTTACCTGGAGCAACTCACATTGCAGCCCTGGTTAAAAGGGCCCAGCAGAGATGATACAACCTGAGACTTTTCAGGAAACAGCAACTGGATGGAAAACTGCTGGTGACCTTCTACCGCTGCACCAGAGAGAGTATTTTAACTTACTGCACATGTGTGTGGTTGGCCAATTGCACAGGGGCAGATAGGATGCGCTCCAGAGGGTCAACATCATTGCCCAGAGGATCATGGGTTGCCCTCTCCCCTCTTTGGAAGAGCTTTAGAGTTCCCACTGCCTTAAGAAAGTTCATAACATCCTTAAAGATCCATCTCATCCTGGGCACCCTTTTTTTTTAACTATTACCATCTGGCAGCCGGTACCGGACAATAAAAACCAGAACAAATCGGCTGAAAAACAGCTTAGAGCAGTAACTATTTTGAACTCTTCTGTATAGGGCAATATTAATGCAGTATCAGGGGTTTTCAATTTAATTCCATCAAATGTGAAGGATGTCCGTTGGTGTTTTTATTTTTATAGTTTTTCTTATGTACGATGTACACCGAAGACGGCATTTAATTTCGTTGTCCGAGGTGCAATGACAATAAAGTACTACTACTACGATTTTCCCAGGTTAAGTTTAGAATCAATGTTATTTTGGGGAGGCAGGTGGAGGACGTGGCATTTTTGAATCTTCCGCCGCTTTCTTTGGCGCATCGGTCTCAAATTCAGGATGTAACAAAGCGTTCCCAAGGATGTTGAAAAATAGACTTTGAATAATTGTACTACTAAATATGTATAAAGTATGAATAACAGTGGAACTTAAGGGGCGATTAGGGAAATAAATATAAATATATATTAATCTAAACATGTGTATTAATAGTAGAATTATATGGATTGAAGAACTGGAAAGAACATGAATAGAAATCCTTTCAATGTATAAATGATTGTGATTGATATTAAAACTGTATAAGGGGATATTGAAAAATGGAACAATGAAGGATGGAACATTGATTTAACTATGGAAATATGAACAACAAAATAGGTGGAAAACACATCTTTGAATATTATAATGATATGAGAGGGGTAAAAAAAGTTAAAATAGGGATAGAAAATAGGGGGGGGAAATAATAGTTATATATTAACGTTAAAATATACAAAAGGACAGAAAGGGAGAGTGATAATAAAAGACATGTATAAATAATATGAAAAAATGGAAATGAAATATAAGATTTAGGAATAATAAGACTATGTTTATCTGTACATTGAAATATATGTTACCCAGTTACAGTGGTGGGATTCAGTCAGTTCGCACCTATTCAGGAGAACCGGTTGGTAACTTTCTAAGTAGTTCAGAGAACCGATTGTTGGAAGAAATCTTTTGTTTTTTCCCACTTTACAGGGCTAATCCTGTAAGGAAGGCAGAAGGGAAACATTCTAGTGTTGTTTCTAGCCTAATCTTGATTGCCCTGCTTACAGAAACTGCCTCTCTGGTTAACCCTTAACCCTTATTACATTGTAACAGCTAAGGCGAAGCGTCCATCGGCCTGAGTGACCTTGAGTTGGCCACGCCCACCCAGTCACATGACCACTGAGCCCCACCTACCCAGATGGTCATTAGGGCAGAGAACCAGTTGTTAAATTATTTGAATCCCACCACTGCCCAGTTACCACACCATTCATACGTTGATATGTATAAAGAATATAAAAAATAAAAAAAATGATTGGAAAAAAAAGGGATGTAGATGCTGGCGATGCAGCAAAGTCTTTGTTCTCGGATTTTTGGAGATCCGGGTTCAAACGAAGGGCGAAGAACTTCAGTCTTCAGTGGCTGGAGGACTTCTGGAAATCTGTACGTTGATGGAATATTTGGTGGCTTTTGTCTTTTAGGGAGAAAGGGGTGTGCCTGGAGAGACTGGTCCATTGGGGAAAAGAGGTTCTCAGGGTGGAATGGGACTCCCTGGGACCTCCGGTGATCCAGGACCCAAAGGACAGCCGGTGAGTAGATGCGTGCGATATCTGCGGACGTTTGTTGGTTGAGATCGCTCTTCAGGCCAAGAAAAACGAGTTCTTCTGCTGCTGGTTGATTGATGGGGCAGGTAGAGAGAATAGAGCTGCCAAACATCCGATCTTCTGCATTCAATTTCCTGAAGTTACGTGGGCTGTCCACGCCAGGTTCTTCTTCATCTCCTCTCTTATTCCTGGGGATCAGCCTCTGCCAAATATGCTGAGATTAAGACATCAAGTACAGCAAAACCCACCGAAGCTGGGAGAGACGAGCAGACTTCTTCCCAAGCCAAGCTATGATAGTGGAGGAGAGGGTGGTTTTGTTTTGAGAGCTAAAAAAAATCCATCTGGTTTTTTGGGGGGAGGGGGGCGCATTTTTCTTTCCCAATTTCTACAAAAGGGGAAATTCAGACTGTTCATTTTTTTGGCATCATTCTGTTCTTCTTGTTGTTTCTCCTCCTGCTCCTTGAAAAATCTTATCTAGGGAGACTTCGGCGAATTGGGATTACCAGGGATTGCTGGGCTCTTTGGGCCAAAGGTGAGTTGCTACCTTCCCTAATAAGGTCATGCCGAGTTCTTGATTCAGAGACAGGCCATGTTTTGTGCCGGGGGTCCACATCCGGGGTGAAATCCAGCAGGTTCTGACAGGTTCTAGGGAACCGGTAGCGGAAATTTTGAGTAGTTTGTGCAGTGTCCTTCCCTTAGAATGGGGAGGGAATGGAGATTTTGCAGTATCCTTCCCCTGGGGTGGGATGGGAATGGGAATTTTGCAGTATCCCTCCCCTGAAGTGGCATGGGAATGGAGATTTTGCAATATCCTTCCCATGGAGTGGGGAGGGAATGGAGATTTTGCAGTGTCCTTCCCCTGGAGTGGGGAGGGAATGGAGATTTTGCAGTATCCTTCTCCTTGAGTAGGGAGGGAATCGGTATTTTGCAGTATCCTTCCCCAGGTGTGGGGAGGGAATGGGGATTTTGCAGTATGCTTCCCCTGGAGTGGGATGGGAATGGAGATTTTGCAGTATGCTTCCCCTGGAGTGGGATGGGAATGGAGATTTTGCAGTATGCTTCCCCTGGAGTGGGATGGGAATGGAGATTTTGCAGTATGCTTCCCCTGGAGTGGGGAGGGAATGGAGATTTTGCACTGTCCTTCCCCTACCAGGCCCACCAAGCCACGCCCACAAAACCGGTAGTTAAAAAAATTGAATTTCGCCACTGGTTTACATAGAAAGGTTGAACATGAGGGCTGAGCCTGCTCTCAAAATGGCAGCTGCAGATGGTTGATCTCTACGCACGTTGGGTGGGACCACTCATGAATGACCTGCTCTAGAGGAGGACTTAAGTTTCTTTGCTGCCACCTACTCTGAGTACAGCTTCAATTTCTGTTTGGGGGGCAGGGCCCATTTCAGAAGGAAGGGAAAGAGAGACTAATAACAGTGGAGGTGTTTGCAACTTAGATGTAAGGTGCCATTCTACTTCGGGATATTTTAAAATATTATTTAAAGTCATCGTCTTCATTTAACAACCTCATAATCCCTTTTCGGGGTGGAGTCGGGTCAATTCAATGGAGCTAACAGAGTGTTTATTGGCCGGATGCCTTTCCTGTTTTGTTCGGCAGATAGATCTTCTCATTATGCCCAGGGCGAGAAATATCTGCCTCTACCCAGGATCGAACTCACAGCCTCCTGATTGTGAGGCGAGAGCTCCGCCTCTAGGCCACCGCGCCACTCCTTTTAAAATATTGTTTGAAATGGTTATACTTTTCAAAATAGGGAAGCGATAGCTGAAGGAGATGATGTCCAAGGGGTGGATGGTGTGCTGCCCCAGCAGTATATAGCTAGTGTAGGAATTAAAAAACTGTCTTCTTTAAGAAACTACCTCATGGGAAATGCAGGCAGAGACTGCCTTATGGGAAAAGTAGTTCCATGACATGTGATCACATCTCTGTTTATGATTGGCCACCGGGGCATCTTGCCCACATGCAAAGTTTATAGCGGGGTAGTTCAATTGCTTTTGTGAACTGGAATAGTAGCATTCTACATCTCCACTCAGCATGGGGATAAAATCATCATCTTTTTACACTACGTGATGGGATAGATCATGGAAGTCAGAAGAATCTTAACACTGAACTGTAAGTTTTGCTATTAAGGATGCCTGATAATAAACGTGGTCTGAAAGAGATTCCTAAACGTGGAGTTAACTGGCTGCCCGAGCAGAACCTCATTGCCCGGGGTAGAACAGATGGGACTCTCACCTGGTTATTTTTACCCAATGTTTCTTTCTCTCAATAGGGGCCACCTGGAGATCTTGGCTCGAAGGGCATCCAGGGCCCTAAAGGTCCCCAAGGACTCTGGGTGAGTTGAAGACTTCACCCCTTTTGCCTTGACCTTCTAGCTCTCTGAAGCTGGTTTCTTCTGAAAGATGGTGAGATGCCTTCAGTCCCAGTTCTGTGTCTTCTGCACACTCCATAACCGAGCTGCTGAAACAGGACAGCCAAAGGACCAGGTTTTTTGACACGTTTGGTGGTCATGACAATAGAAACAGCTTTCTCCTTGGTGGCCAAAAACCATTTAGCCATATCCAACCAGGTGGTCACCACATCACCCAATTCCTCAATCAGTCAGCCAACATGAACCCGACCTGCTGGAAGTGTAAAAAAGTACAAGGGACTTATTATCACATATGGTGGACCTGCCCGGAAACACAAAAATATTGGACAAAAATTTGGAAATGGGTGCAAGAAATTACAGGAGAACAGATAAAATACAAACCCAAAATCTTTCTGCGGGGAATAATCAAAGGGAAATATACAAAGAAAATTAAGTACATATTAACACATCTGCTAACTACAGCTAGAATAGCATTTGCCCCATGCTGGAAACAAAATAATACCCCCCTGGGATGAATTAGTGATAAAAAAACTTTGGATTGTGCAGAGGTGGACAAATTAACCCTGAAATTAAAAGATAAAGAAGAGTCGGAATATTATGAAATTTGGAACAATTGGTACAAATGGCTGCCAAACAAGAATAAAATTAATTAAGCTAAAAAACAATATATATAAATACATATAGAACTGTGTATAAAGGTGTGTGAATATAGAAGCAAAATATTATATACATGTACAGGTATGATGACATAACAATGTTGATGTAATGACTGTAAGGTGTTGTAGAAGGGAAAAAATAATAATAAAAAAAATCTACTAATTATGAATTCCTCAATCAGTCTTACCTGCTGGAATCAAGTCCAAAGAATGAGCAGAAGAGTGGGTTCCTCAGTAGTCGTAGTCCAAGGGATGGGTTTGTTAGAAGATGGGTGGTCTTCTCCTCCACCTACTTTCCCTGAAAAAATATTCCCTCTACCCAGAAAAGGGGAAATACCTGTAACAATAAGCAGCTCCTCTTCTGGGTCTGGTAGCCCTTGCTGTGTCACCTGAAAGTCCAAATTCCTTAGTTGAGCTTCTGGACGTTGGGCTTTGAAACCCACCTGGCGCTATTGGTCAGAAAGCCAGGTTGGGCTCCAACCTCGCCTGGACTCAAAAGCTAAAGGAGCTGGCTAGTAGCTGGATAGACACCACCAGGGAAACAGAGCTGGAGACCATTCCAGGAAAGAGAAGCAGAGGTTCTCATGGTGATATATCTTGTCCAATGAATACATGAATTGATTGTTTGTTTTCATAGGGCTCAAAAGGTGTCATTGGTCCAGTTGGGATTTCAGGCCCACCAGGAAACTCTGTAAGTGTCTATCTCCCTTTTCCATTCATCTTCCTAAGATTAGCACATTTCCTCTCAAGGTGCTGTGGAATTTTCTACAGCCATCATTGCTGTCATATTCTCAACACTCACCGTTTCGGTGCCCTTTGTAAAAACAAAACAAAATTCGAAATCCACAGTTCCTCACCTTAGCTTGAGACTGTGACAGCTCTGCCCCTTTTTCGAATGAAAGTGGACTTCTCTTCAAAGCTGGTGCAGATCCTTCAACCTCCAGTGTGATCCAGAAGACCTACAACTGTGGTTAATATCTTGAATTATTGCAATGATTCCTATGTCGCATGGTCTTTGGGTCTTCTGTTGTGATCTGTCCCGATGCAGCATCCCAAGGCATTACACCAGGAAAAATTGTGATGGTACACAACCGGGTATGTGTGTGTATCTTTCATTCCAAAACTGAGATCTGAAAGTTGATCCATTTTGACCATCAAACTACAAGCGCCAGATTTTCGCTTTGCCTGAACATAGAAAAGAAATATTTAAAAGTATAAATGGGCACCTAATACAGGCAGATGTTTGGGGCAATGGCCTCTTGATGTCAAGCCAAGCTGTTGGAGGTGATATGAGCTGAAGCCCAAACATCTGGAAGGCACCATCGTTCCTCCTTCTCAGTCAACAAAGTTGTCCTACTTGGATTTCTTCCCAGGGTCATCTTTTTCACACATGGTGTTTTCTAGACAATTTTAACCCTTCAGTCCAGCAACTTAGATACAGATTAGCAGAGTTGGAAGGGACCTTGTAGGTCATCTAGTCCAACCCCCTGCCCAAGCAGACCCTACACCATTTTTGACAGATGGCAGCCCAGTCTCTTCTGAAAAGCTTCCAGTGATGGAGCACCTACAAATTCTGGAGGCAACTTCTGTTCCCCTGGTTGATTGTCCTCACTGTTAGGAAGTTTCTTCTTAATTCCAGGTTGCTTCTCTCCTTGATTTGTTTTCATCCATTGCTTCTTTTCCTGCCTTCTGGTGGTTTGGAGAGTAGATTGACCCCCTCTTCTTTGTGGTGGCCCCTCAAATACTGGAATGTTGCTATCATGTCCCCCCATGTCCTTCTTTTCATTAAACTAAAAGTTAAAAGTTCCCCTCTAAGGGGTGGTGCTCATCTCTGTTTCAAAGCCAAAGAACCAGCGCTGTCTGAAGAGGTCTCCATGGTCATGTGGCAGGCATGACTCAACACCGAAGGGACACAGAACACTGTTCCCTTCCCACCAAAGGTGGTCCCTATTTTTCTACTTGCTTTTTTTACGTGCTTTCGAACTGCTAGGTTGGCAGAAGCTGGGACGAGTCACATGAGCTCACTCCATTATGTGGCAACTGTTGAACTGCCGACCTTTCTGATCCGCAGTGTGAAAGCCACTGAGCCACCGAGTCCCCTTTCATTAAATTAGACATACCCAATTCTTGCAACCTATGTCAGAAGAGTGCAGAGAAGAGCAAGAAAGATAATAAAGAGTCTAGAGGCTAAATTATAGGATGAACAGTTGAAGGAGCTTGGCATGTGTAGCGGAATAACAGAACATTAGCGTTGGAAGGGACCTTGGGAGGTCTTCTAGTCCAACCCCCTGCTCAGGCAGGAGACCTTATCCCATTGGAGACAAATGGGTTGTCCAATCTCTTCTTAAAATCCTCCAGTGATGGAGCAATCACAACTTCTGAAGGCAAGATGTTCTCCATCTTTCTCACGCTCGGGGCTGATTCACACTTCAGTGACTTTGGAGCTTTTTATTATATTGGAATGTGCAGGCATCTTACACGTGTAACAAGTGTGCATTTTGTCACCTTTTACCCCCCAGGGTCCAAAAGGAGAGAAAGGGAGCCCAGGGGAAACGGTGAGTGTTGTCCATTCTGTGCCATGGGTGTGAAAGTCATTTTGCACCCACACGCTTTGGTCTCGGCTCTTCTGGGGAGGACCTGTTTTCATCTCCTTCTTTGTTTCCTTTTTCAGGGTCTCCAAGGTCCAAGGGTAAGTATGGCTATGTTGTCCCATCAAGACTGCTCCTTCCACCCCAAGAAAAAACTCAATTCTTTTAAAGTCCATCTGCCGTTCTTTGGAAACATTTTCTGTATGAAAAGGGGGAAAAAATTGAAATTACAATCCAAGTGTTGGTACTAAAACCAAGCATACATAAGGTGGCTTCGATTTGTTGTTCTTAGTTGCGAAGTCGTGTCCGACTCATCGCGACCCCATGGACAACGTTCCTCCAGGCCTTCCTGTCCTCTACCATCCTCTGGAGTCCATTTAAGTTCACACCGGCTGCTTCAATGTCTCTATTCATATATGTGTCAATTATTCATTACATCATCATTAGTCCATTTAACATATAAAAATCTTACCAGTATTACATGGCCAATGCTTACAATTATACATACAATTATAATCGTGATTTATCTTGACTTGTCTTCCTAGGGTATCCCAGGACCCCGTGGACCTCCAGGCCCCCCGGTATATATTTAAAATATAATTTGGTTTTTTGTTGTGTTTGTCTTCAAAAGCACACCAGGATGGCGTAAGCTTTCCTGCATCTGGGCTGTGGAACCTGAATACTAGAGATAGCGATAGCAACAGTAATAGCACTTATATGCCGCTCTACAATACTTATACAGCCCTCTCTAAGCAGGTTAGCCTGCAACACTGCATTCTAACCACTGTGCCACACAGCTGATAGATAGATGAGAGAGAGAGAGAGAGAGAGAAAGAAAGAAAGAGGAGAGAGAGAGGGAGGGAGAGAGAGAAGAGAGAGAGAGAGAGAGAAGAGAGAGAGAAAGAAAAGGGGGGGAGAGAGAAATAGCACTTATATGCCGCTCTACAATACTTATACAGCCCTCTCTAAGCAGGTTAGCCTGCAACACTGCATTCTAACCACTGTGCCACACAGCTGATAGATAGATGAGAGAGAGAGAGAGAGAGAGAAAGAAAGAGGAGAGAGAGAGGGAGGGAGAGAGAGAGAGAGAGAAAGAAGAGAGAGAGAGAGAGAGAAAGAAAAGGGGGGGGGGGGAGAGAGAGAAATAGCACTTATATGCCGCTCCACAGTACTTATACAGCCCTCTCTAAGCAGGTTGGTTCCCAAGGCAAGGTTTTCTGAGACCAGAAACTATTCCCCCCCCCTTCATTTGGGCATGCATCTGAAAAGGGGATCTTTGCATCCCCCAGCAGGGAATAGCAGTAGCACTTAGACTCATATCCCGCTTCACAGTACTTATACAGCCCTCTCTAAGCAGTTTACAGAGTCAGCCTCTTGCCCCCAACAATCTGCGTCCTCATTTGACCCACCTCGGAAGGACAGAAGGCTGAGTGAGCTGGTCAGAATTGAACTGCTGGCAGCGGGCAGAATTAGCCTGCAACACTGCATTCTAACCACTGCACCACACAGCTGATAGATGAGAAAGAGTGAGAGAAAGAAAGAAGAGAGAGAGGGAGGGAGAGGGAGAGGGAGAGAGAGGAGAGAGAGAGAGAGAAAGAAGAGAGAGAGAAGAGGGGGGGAGAGAGAAATAGCACTTATATGCCGCTCTACAGTGTTTTACAGCCCTCTCTAAGCAGTTTACAGAGTCAGCCTTTTGCCCCCAACAATTTGGGTCCTCATTTTACCCACCTCAGAAGGACAGAAAGCTGAGTCAACCTTGAGCTGGTCAGAATCAAACTGCTGGCAGTGGGCAGAATTGCAACACTGCATTCTAATCACTGTGCTACTACAGTTGATATATAGATGAGAGAGAGAGAGGGAGGGAGGGAGGGAGAGAGAGAGAGAGCACTTATATACCACTTCACAGTGTTTTACAGCCCTCTCTAAGTGGTTTACAGAGTCAGCATCCCCCCCCCCCCAACAATCTGGATCCTCATTTTAACCACCTCAGAAAAATGGAAGGCTGAGTCAACCTTGAGCCTGGTGGGATTGGATCTGCCAAATTGCAGGCGCCCAGCAGTCAGCAGATGTAGCCTGCAGTACCAAACTCTAACCACTGCGCCACCGTGGCTCATGTTCTTTCTTTACAACCTAACCTAAAACATCCGACAGATAGCTTTTCAACTTGACCTCTCTCTGTTCCTGCTAGTCCTACATGGACATCGACAGCTAAGAGTTTTATCTTGATTTAACTTGCTTAATGCTTCATACTTTATCTCTTATGTTTACAGGGCCCACCAGGAATTCAAGCTACGTTTGTAAGTTTTCAGAAACCTCACTAGCTGTAGAATTCTGCAAGTTTGGGACGTTTATTGCAAACCACCCCAAATGAAACCATGACATTATAGGTTACAGGAGACTGTGTGGTTCTTATTTCATTTAAGCATCACAATCTCCCCCCCCCCCTTGAACATTTCAGCATGTATTCTATCTGCATGGACTTTCTCCTTCAAGTCTACCATAACTACCGTATTTTTCAGAGTATTAAGATGCTCTGAAGTATAAGACACACCTAGCTTTTGGGGAGGAAAACATAATCTGCCTCCCAGCAATTTGCCTCCTTGCAGCAAACAGCAAACAGCCTGTTTCAGCTTCAGCACAGCCTGCCTGATTAGCACAAGCAGCTGATAATCGGTTGGATCGGCCTCCCGACCATCAGCTGTTTCAGGCTGCAGGGATTGCCATTGCCTATTGCCGCCTGTGTGCCTTATTTTCAGCTCGTTCCTGGTGGCGGAGATCGAAATAGGCGGGGATTGGAATGGGTGGGAAATGGGCACATGGAGGCCAAAAATGGGGTGCACTGAGGCAAAAAATGGGGTGCATGGAGGCAGCAATAGGCTACGGCAATCCCTGCAGCCTGATGGTCGGGAGGTTGAGCCAACTGACAATCAGCTGCTTGTGCTAATCAGGCTGTGCTGAAACTGAAACAGGCTGTTTGCTGTTTGCTGCAAGGAAGCAAATTGCTGGGAGGAAGAGGCAAAGGGTGGGTGGCGGCGGCCCAGCAGGGCTATATTTGGTGTATAAGACGCAGCCAAATTTTCATTCTCTTTTAAGGGGGGGGGAGTGTGTCTTATACTCTGAAAAATATGGTATGTCTTTTGTCCTCTAATCCAGGGGCAAGATGACTTTGATGCAGTTTTCCACTCCATGTTTACTGCCAGTGCTGCCTTCAGATCAGAGGTAAACCATGAGAGCTATATAATTTATATTTTCAATTTTAAAAATATAAACATAAGCAGTGTGTTGTCTGGGTACAAAAAATTCTGTGCAATCTCCTTCCATAGATTATAATACATTGAACAGTTAAAACATTGTAAAGCTCTACATTTCCTTCTTAACATATCGTCTAATGAAAATACAATAATAACATTAAACATAGTGATTCTCATCATGCTAATACCAACAATGTTCATTTTATTCTTATCTCTATCTCGATACATTTTTTATTCTTTTTACTTTCTTCTATTTCCAATTTCCTTTTTTATTCCCTAACCATTGGTAAAACACTTTCCATATATCAATCATCAGATTGTTCTTTTCCCTTAATTGCCAATGTTATTCTGTTAATTTCTGCACATTCTAATATTTTCTTAATCACCTTTTCGTCAGTAGGAATCTCTTCACTTTTCCAGTTTTGTGCAAATACAATTCTAGTTTCAGGGTTCCAAAAAACACCCCCAACAAAATAAAACTCCAAGGTTTGAGTTCCCTCAAAGGTCCACTTTATTAGAGATGTCATGGTGGCACATCTGGGAAAACCTGAATCTGAAAGCTTCCAGGTTTTCTCACCCAGTTGAAAGTTCAAGATCTTGGCCCCAACACCCACAAGTTCATCCCAAGGTCCAATTTTCCGCTGCCATGAAGACAGATTCCTCCCATCCAGTTCCGGCCAGGTGCAGAGACAAAGGATGACCTTGACTCTCCAAGAAGAATGTTATTATGGCTACATATCACCCAACTCCATATAATTCCCCCTTCCCATTTTCCCAACGTAGAAAGTGTGGCGGGCCTGAAATCCAAAAGGAAAAGGCATGACATCTAGCTGCGGTTAATATATGAATAATTAAATATGTATTCTCTTTATTATAATTTTTAGGTAAAATCCCCAACAAACATATCTCTGGTTTTAACTCAATGTTGTTTTATCATCTTTTCCAACCATATCTTTATTTCTGTCCAATACTTCTTTGCTTCTCCATGATAGTTAGACCCAGGTATCTGGAGGCACTCCCAACATTTAGCTGATTTGTCTTTAAACATCTTTGCCAACTCTGAAGTGCCAGGAGGGCGGGGGAAGGATCCAGGGGATCACCTTGCAGGGAACATAGGGGTGAAATTCAGCAGGTTCTGACAGGTTCTGGAGAACCGGTAGCTGAAATTTTGAGTAGTTCGGAGAACCGGCAAATACCACCTCTGACTGGCTCCAGAGTGGGGAGGGAATGGGGATTTTGCAGTATCCTTCCCCTGGATTGGGGAGGGAATGGGGATTTTGCAGTATCCTTCCCCAGGAGTGGGGAGGGAATGGGGATTTTACACTATCCTTCCCCTGGAATTGGAATTGGAATTGATTTTATTTGTAGGCCGCCCTTTTCCCTGAGGGGACTCAGGGCGGCTCACAGAAACCAGGGAGAGGGGAATACAATACAATACAATACTAAGACAACAACACATAATAAAAATAATACGCAACATGCATACAACATTCGGGCGGGGTAATGGTCCTTATCCCCAGGCCTGACGGGCGAGCCAGTTCTTCAAGGCTGTGCGGAAGGCCTGGACGGTGGAGAGGGTACGAATCTCTACGGGGAGCTCGTTCCAAAGGGTCGGGGCCGCTACTGAGAAGGCCCTCCTCCTTGTGGTTGCCAGCCGACATTGGCTGGCCGATGGAATGCGGAGGAGGCCTAACCTATGAGATCTTATAGGCCGTAGGGAGGTAATTGGCAGAAGGCGGTGGGAGGGAATGGAGATTTTGCAGTATCCTTCCCCTGGAAGTAGGGAGGGAATGGGGATATTGCAGTATCCTTCCCCTGCCACACCCACCAAGCCACGCCCACAGAACTGGTAGTAAAAAAAAAATTGCATTTCACCACTGAGGGAATCCAGCTGTGTCTTCTCTCTTTCCTGGCAGAGCTACGAACAGATGGATCTCCCAGCGATGGATCAAGGAGGGGAGATCTTTAAGACCCTGCACTACCTCAGTGTCCTCATCCAGAGCATCAAGAGGCCCGTGGGGACAAAGGAGAATCCTACCCGTATTTGTAAAGACCTTATGAACTGTGAACAAAAGATGCAGGATGGTAAGCCTTCCATCTGCTCCAGGGTGGACAGCAGGCAGAACAATGTCCTCCAAGATCTACATCACTTGTGATGCCTTAAAGAGGAGGAGGAGGTTGTTGGACTTCATGGGGTCTCTAGATTTGCATCTATTTGGGCCAAAGCTGAACAAAGCCATAAGGTCTTGATTTCATCCCTTCATGAACTTTCTCCCCAACCAGCTAAACATGAGCTATGCATGTGCGGCGGCAGCCAAAAAAGCCAATGCGATCCGAAATTGCATTAACAGAGGGATTGACTTAAGATCAAGGGAGGTACTAATACCACTCTATAAAGCCCTAGTAAAACCACACCTAGAGGACTGCATCCAGTTTTGGTCATCACATTATAAAAAAACATGTGGAGACTCTGGAAAGAGTGCAGAGAAGAGCAATAAAGATGATTAGGGAACTGGAGGCTAAAACATATGAAGAACGGGTGCAGGAACTGGGTATGTCTAGTTTAATGAAAAGGAGGACCAGGGGAGACATGATAACAGTCTTCCAATATCTCAGGGGCTGCCCCAAAGAAGAAGGAGTCAAGCTATTCTCCAAAGCACCTGAGGGCAGGACAAGAAGCAATGGATGGAAACTAATCAAGGAGAGAAGCAACTTAGAACTAAGGAGAAATTTCCTGAGTTAGAACAATTAATCAGTGGAACAACTTGCCTCCAGAAGTTGTGAATGCCCCAACACTGGAAGATTTAAGAAGAGACTGGATAACCATTTGACTGAAGTCGTGTAGGGTTTCCTGCCTAAGCAGGGGGTTGGACTAGAAGACCTCCAAGGTCCCTTCTGACTCTGTTCTTCTGTTCCATTCTTCTGCAATTGATTTGAGGATGCGGGCCTACATAAAGTGAGATTTGAGATTTGAGATTTTATTAATATTTGTAGGCCGCCCTTTTCCCTGAGGGGACTCAGGGCGGCTCACATAAAATCGGGGAAGGGAAATACAGACATTAAGATAAGACATATAATAAAATAATAAACAACATACATTCATCATTCGGGAGGGGAACTATCCTTGTCCCCAGGCCTGACGGGCGAGCCAGTTCTTCAAGGCTGTGCGGAAGGCCTGGACGGTGGCGAGGGTGCGAATCTCTACGGGGAGCTCGTTCCAAAGGGTCGGGGCTACTACTGAGAAGGCCCTCCTCCTTGTAGTTGCCAGCCGACACTGGCTGGCCGATGGTATACGGAGGAGGCCTAATCTATGTGATCTTATTGGTCGCAGGGATGTAATTGGCAGAAGGCGGTCTCTCAAGTATCCAGATCCACTGCCATGTAGGGCTTTATGGGTGACTAATAGCACCTTGAAGCGCATCCGGAGATCGACAGGTAGCCAGCGCAGCTCGCGGAGGATAGGTGTTATGCGGGTGAACCGAGGTGCACCCACAATCACTCGCGCGGCCGCATTCTGTACTAGCTGAAGTCGCCGGATGCTCTTCAAGGGCAGCCCC